>NW_023270615.1:20410103-20500761 GCF_011800145.1 Mirounga leonina
TAACACGCTACTAAACAATGACTGAATGGGTCAACCAAGAAATCAAAAAGGAAATTAAAAAGTACATGGAGACCAATGAAAATGAAAACACAACGGTCCAGATCACTGGAATGCAGCAAAAGCTGTTGGAAGAGGGAAGTTTAGAGCACTACAGGCCTACCGCAGGAAGCAAGAAAAATCTCAAATAACCTAACCTTCCACCTAAAGGAGCTAGAAAAAGAAGAATAAACAAAACTCCATTTCAAGTGCACGCAGAGCACCCTCCAGAATAGACCATATATTAGGCCACAAGACAAGTCTCAACAATTAAAGAAGACTGAAGTCATGCCATGAATCTTTTTTGACTACAACAGTATGAAAGTAGAAATCAACCAGAAATAAAAAATCTGGAAAGAACACAAATATGTAGAGACTAAATAACACGCTACTAAACAATGACTGAATGGGTCAACCAAGAAATCAAAGAGGAAATTAAAAAGTACATGGAGACCAATGAAAATGAAAACACAATGGTCCAGATCACTGGGATGCAGCAAAAGCTGTTGGAAGAGGGAAGTTTAGAGCACTACAGGCCTACCGCAGGAAGCAAGAAAAATCTCAAATAACCTAACCTTCCACCTAAAGGAGCTAGAAAAAGGAGAATAAACAAAACTCCAAACCATTAGAAGGAAGGAAATAATAAAGATTCGAGCAGAAATAAATGAAATAAAAACTAAAAAAACAATAGAACAGATCATTAAAACCAGGAGTTTGTTCCTTGAAAAGATCAACAAATCGATAAAACTTTCACTGGACTCATCGAGAGACAGAGAGAAGGAGGACTCAAAGTCAGAACTGAGAGAGAGGAGCAGTAACAACCAACACTGCGGAAATACAAAGGATCAGAGAAGAGAGTATTATGCAAAATTACATGCCAACAAACTGGACAACCTAGAAGAGATGGATAAATTCCTGGAAAAATAAGTTAATCTCCCAAAACCAAATCAGGAAAAAATAGGAAATCTGAACAGACTGATCACCAACAATGAAATCACATCAATAATCAAAACACTCCCAACAAACGAAAGTTCAGGACCAGATGGCTTCACAGGTGAATTTTACCAAACATTTAAAGAAGAGTTAATACCGATTCTTCTCAAACTATTCAAAATAATAAATAATAATAATAATAATAATAATAATAATAAAAGACAAAGGGAAACTTCCAAAGTCATTCTATGAAGCCAGCATTACCCTGATACCAAAACCAGGTAACAACACCACAAAGAAAGAGAACTACAGGACAATATCTCTTATTAGCATAGATGCAAAGATCCTCAGCACACCGAATCCAAGAATACATTAAAAAAAGGATTCACCACAATCAGATGGGATTTATTCCTGGGGTTGCAAGGGTGGTTCAGTATTTGGAAATCATGTGATACATCACGTCAACAAGAGAACGCATAAAAACCATATGATCATCTCAAAAGATACAGAAAAGGCATTTGACAAAATTCAACACCCATTCATGAAAAAACTCTTGACAAAGTGGGTTTAGAGCTAACATACCTGGAGATGATAAAGGCCATATATGAAAAATCCACAGCAAACATCATGTTCAATGGGGAAAAACTGAAAGCTCTTCCCTGAGATCAGGAACAAGACAAGGATGTTCACTCTCATCACTTTTATTCAACACAGTACTAGCCAGAGCAGTCAGAGAAGAAAAAGAAAAAGAAAGAAATACTTGAAGTACAGAAAGCAGATGTGGATGGGGTGTGGAAAACAAATATAAAATTTTCAACTTAAAAATACAATAACTGGGGGCACCTGGGTGGCTCAGTTTGTTAAGCAGCAGACTTGATTTCAGCTCAGGTCATGATCTCAGGGTTGTGAGATCAAGCCCCCTGTTGGGCTCCATGCTCAGCAGGGAGTCTGCTTGAGATTCTCTTTCTCCCTCTCCTGCCCCTTCCCCACCTCTCTCTCTCAAATATCTTAAAAAAACAAACAAACAAACAATAACTGACATTTAAATCTCAATTGACAGGGTTAATAGCAGTACACAGACTAATTTAGTGAACTAAAAGATCTGAAGGAAATAATCCAGAATAAAGTATCAAGAGAGAAAAGATGAGAAAACATGTAAGAGACCAAGGATAGAGTAAAAGACCTTATATATGGACTGGAGTCTCAGGAGGAAAATAGGGGGAGGAGAGTAGGTTAGCAGTATGGGAAGAAATGGCAGAAAAACATCCAAATTTGACCAAGAAATGAAACTGTAGAGTCAAGCAGCCCTATGAATTCTAAGTAGAAAAAAATGTATATTTTTAGGCATCTCATAATACATCTTCTGAAAACAAAACTAATAGAAGCCAGAAGAAAAAGAATTCAAAGTAATAACACACTGGCAGGTCACTTAAAAGAAAAACAAGGGGGGCCAAATAACAAGAGAATGACAATGTCACAGTGCTTAAAGAAAATTGTTGCTAACCTAGAATTCTATATCCATTAAAAGTATCCTTCAAGAGTGATAATGAGGGGTGCCTGGGTGGCTCAGTCGTTAAGTGTCTGTCTTTGGCTCAGGTCATGGTCCCAGGGTCGTGGGATCAAGCCCTGCATTGGGCTCCCTGCTCAGCAGGGAGCCTGCTTCTACCTCTCCCACTTCCCCTGCTTGTGTTTCTTCTCTCGCTGTCCAAAAAAAAAAAGAAAATAGTGACAATGAAATAAAGACATTTTTATGGGGTGCCTGGGTGAACAGTTGGTTGAGCGTCCAACTCTTGGTTTCGGCTCAGGTCACAATCTCAGGGTTGTGAGACTGAGCCTCATGTCAGGCTCTGTGTTCAGTAGGGAGTCTGCTTGAGATTCTGTCCCTCTCCCTCTGCCCCTCCCCCCACTCGTGTATGGGTGCTTGCTCTCTCACATAAATTAATCTTTTTTAAAAGTCACTTTTTAGGCAAAATCTGAGAAATAAGTTACTGGTACACATATGTTGAAGGACATTCTGAAGAAAAAAGCTCCTAGAGGGAAGATTAGAGGCAAGAAGAAATGAAAAAGCACAATTAATAAATATGCAGATACAGATGAATATTAAATGTATAAGAAAGACATTGTGAGACTGAAAGTCGACATAGAATTGAAAACAATAAATGTTAGGAGGGGAGTAAAAGCAATGAAAGTGTTTTATGGTCTTTCCAGTGCCTGGGAAATTGGTAAAAGAAAATTACACTGTGATAATGTAAAGATGTATGCTATAGTTATTTAGAATAATCATTAAATGAACAGTAAGAGAAAGTAAAATTTCCAAGCTAATAGTGGGAGGAAGAAAAGAATAAGAAAATATATCTAACAAATTCAAAGAACACAGCAGAGAAAAAGGAACATGGAACAGATAGGACAAATACAAAATATATGGTAAGATAATGGATTTAAGCTAAAATATACACTTGGGCCCTGAGCAACATGGGTTTGAATTGTGCAGGTCTACTTATAAGTGGATTTTTTATAGTGTACTACTGTGTTTTATTTTTTTAATATTTCCTTTTCTCTAGCTTAGTTTACTGGAAGAGTACAATATATAATACAACATAGAAAATATGTGTTCATCAACTGTTATTGGTAAGGCTTTCAGTAGCTAAGATTTAGGGGAGTCAAAAGTTATATGTGGGGCGCCTGGGTGGCTCAGTTGGTTAAGTGACTGCCTTCGGCTCAGGTCATGATCCTGGAGTCCCTGGATCGGGTCCCTCATCGGGCTCCCTGCTTGGCAGGGAGTCTGCTTCTCCCTCTGACCCTCCCCACTCTCATATGCTCTCTCTCATTCTCTCTCTCTCAAATAAATAAATAAAATCTTTAAAAAAAAAAGTTTTATGTGGATTTTTGACTGGGCAGGGTGTCATCATCCCTAAGTCTTATACTGATCAAGGGTCTGTATATGCAATTACATTAAATGTGAATGGACAAAATTTAAAAACAGAATCAAATAAAACAACCCAAATTATATGCTGTTTACAAGAGATACATCTAAAACAAAGATGTAGAAATACTGAAAGTAAAGGATAGGAAACCATCCCATGTAAATAATAACCCAACAGAAGCTAGTGTAGCTACAGCAATTTCAGACAAACTAGATTTAAAGGCAAAAATCTTAAGAGATACTTAAAGTTCAACTCACAAGGAAGATCTATATCTGAATTTGAATATAACTGATAATATGGCCTCAAAATATATAAAGGAAAAATCTGAACTACAGTAGGAAATACACAAGCCCACAACCATAGTAGGGAATTATAAAAATTCCTCTTTCAGCAACAGATACAATATTCACAAACACAATATCTCAGTACAAACAAGATAAGCAAAATGGAGTAGGCAGCTTTAAACTTCCAAACTTCCACAGAAGCATTGAAAAGAACCAAAAACTATCAAAACTAACTTTTTCAGAACTCTAGAAAGCAGTTAAAGGTTTATAAGAAAAAGGCAAGTTTTTTATTAAAGTTTTTTATTATTATTATTATTATTATTTGAGCGAGAGAGAGAGCATGAGCAGAGGAGAGGCAAAGGGAGAGGGAGAAGCAGGCTTCCCGCTGAGCAGGGAGCCCGACATAGGGCTCCATCCCAGGACCCCGGGATCATGACCTGAGCTGAAGGCAGACGCCTAACGACTGAGCCACCCAGGCGCCCCTTTCTCAACCATTTTTAAGAGCACAGTGTGGTAGTGTTAAGTACATTCACGGTATTGTGTCATCTATCTTCAGAACTCTTCATCTTATAAAGCTGAAACTCTGTCCCCACTAAACACTAACTCCCAGTCCCCTTCCCCAAGCACACAGTGTATAAATAGTGGGGGAAAATACCAAGGGGGAGAGAGATGGAGATGTATAAGATCAAAGTGTTTATATACTATTGAAACAAAGTTGGTATTCAAACTAGGTCATTTTAAGTTTAAGATGTTAACTGTAATCCCTAAGGGAATCAATTAGAAAATAACTAAAAAAATAACCAAGTAAAGAAGGGAACACAAATTATACAATACAAAAGAACAACTAATTTTTTTAAAGGCAATAACTGGAGGAATTGAGAAATGAAAACCTGTAAGACTGAAAACAAATAGTTAAAAGTCAGAATTCCTTCTTTATCCCTACTTTAAATGTAAATGTATTAAACTTCCAATTAATAAGCAGAGATTAGCAGAATGGTTAAAGAAGAATGGTCAATCTATATGCTGCTACCAGAGACTTACTTTAGATACACAAAGGCACAAAGAAGTTGCAAGTAAAAAGATGGAAAAAGAGAGCTGGGGTGGCTATTTTATTACCAGACAAAACTGATTTTAAGTAAAAAAAGGTTATAAGAGACGAAGAATACCATATATTGATAAAAATTGATACATCAAGGTATAACAATTATATATACACCTAAAAATAAAGCCCCAAATTATATGATGCAAATATAGAACCTTGAAAGGAGAAACAAACAGTTCTACACTAACCATTGTAGACTTTAATTTCAGTAAAGGTTAGAACAATGAGACTGATCAATAAGAGAGAACCTGAAAAGTACCATAAGCCAATTAGCCCTAATAAAATTCTACTCAACAAGAACAGAATGCACTTTCTTTTCAAGTGCATATGGAACCTCCCCAGAATAGGCCATATATTCAGCAACAAAACAAGTCTCAATAAATAAAACAAATAATATAAATATAATACAAATCTAAAAAGACTGAAATACTAAAAGTATCTTTTCTAACACAATAAATGAAATTAGAAATCAGTAACAACAAAAGTGCTAGAAAACTGTTATATATACAGACACTAAACATGTACTCAAACAACCGAAGGGTCAAGGAAATAATCACAAGGGAAATTAGAAAATAACTTGAGAGCAAGATGGCGGAGGAGTAGGAGACCTAAATTTCGTCTGGTCCCAGGAATTCAGCTAGGTAGGGATCAAACCATTCTGAACACCTACGAACTCAACAGGAGATCGAAGAAAAGAATAGCAGCAACTCTCTGAACAGAAAAGTGACCACTTTCTGGAAGGTAGGACGTACGGAGAAGTGAATCCGAGGTGATATTTGGGAGGATAGATGGCGGGGGAGGGGGCCTGGCAAGTAACAGAGCCGTGGAGCACAAAATCGGAACTTTTAGAAGTCGGCTCCGCTGAGGGACGTCGCTCCAGTGGCTAAGCGGGGGGTGGAACCCTCGTGGGACAGTGTGGTCTCAGGATCCTCCAGGTCACAGAAAGACTGGGGGTGCCTGAGTGCGGCAGGGCTCCCAGGTATTGGAGTGCAGAAGCCAGCTGCAGAGATGGAGCCGAGGAGCGGGCTCTCAGCTCGGGGTTGCCATAAACCGTGATCCGCGGCACAGTCGGGCCACTGCTCCTCCAGCAGGGACCCGACAAGCGGCAGATCCAGGGAGACTCACCTTCCTCCCCCGGGGGGGAAAGGTGTGGGAGTGCACCGCAGGGATCTGCTGGGTTTGGAGACTCCGTATGGGGTCAGGTGCCAGAGATAGAAACGCTCGGTGACAGGCCAGGTGAGCGCAGAGTCAGCCAGAGACTGGGGAGACGGGAGTGACTGACTGCTTTTCTCTTGGGGCTCACTGAGGAGTGGGGCCCCGAGTTCTCAGCTCCTGGGGCGGAGATTGGGAGGCCGCCATTTTCACTCTCATCCTCCAAAGCTATACGGAAAGCTTGCGGGGAACAAAAGCTCCCGAGAGCAAACCCGAGCAGGTTACTTAGCCCAGACCTGGAAAGGGCGGGGCAATTCCGCTTCCAGCGAAGACATTTGGGAACCATGGCAACAGGCCCTGCCCCCAGAAGATCAGCAAGAACAGCCAGCCAAGACCAAGTTTACTGATCAATGAGAACGGCAGAACTCCAGCGCTAGGGGAATACAGCACATAGAATTCCTGGCTTTTTCTCCATGATTCTTTAGTCTTTCAAAGTTAACTTTTTTTTTTTAATCTTTCTTTTTCGCCTTTTCAACCAACATCTTATCAATCCCTTTTTAAAAAATCTTTTTTATTTTTCATTTTAAGAATCATATTCTATTCCTTCATAGTAGTTATTTTTGGTATACATATATAAGTTGTTCTCTCTTTAAAATTTTGGGATACAGTTTCTTCTAACAGACCAAAATATATCCTAAATCTCTAGTGTATGGCTTTGTTCTAGTCTCCTGCCTGATCACATTCTCTCCCTTTTTTTTTTTTAAATCCTCTTCTTTTTTCAACCAACTTCTTATATTACCAATTCCTTCTATAAAATCTTTTATAATTTTCATCTTTACAGTCATAGTCCATCCCTTCATATTTACCCTTATTTTTGTACATATGTAAGTTTTTCTTTAAAATTTTGGGAGGCACTTTCTTCTAATAGACCAAAATACTCCCAAAATCTAGTGTGTGGTACTGATCTATGCACCCGCCTGATCATATTCGATCATATTCTCTTTTTTTCTTTTTCTTTTTTCTTTATTTCCCTTTTCCCCTGGTTTCAGGTCTCTTCTGATTTGTTTAGTGTATATTTTTCTGGGGTCGTTGTTACCCTATTAGCATTTTGTTCTCTCATTCATCTATTCTCCTCTGGACAAAATGACAACATGGAAAAAAAATCACCTCAAAAAGTACAAAAGGGACCTAATTTTCCAGGGACCTAATCAATAAGGACATTAGTAAGATGTTGGAACTAGAGTTCAGAGTGACGATTTTAAAGATACTAGCTAGGCTTGAAAAAAGCATGGAAGATATTAGAGGAAACCCTTTCTGGAGAAATAAAAGAACTAAAATCTAACCAAGTTGAAATCAAAACGGCTATTAATGAGGTACGATCAAAAATGGAGGCTCTAACTGCTAGGATAAATGAGGCAGAAGAGAGAATTAGTGATATAGAAGACCAAATGATGGAAAATAAAGAAGCTGAGAAAAAGAGAGATAAAAAACTACTGGATCATGAGGGCAGAATTCAAGAGAGAAGTGATACCATAAGACAAAACAGTATTAGAATAATTGAGATCCCCGAAGAAGAAGAAAGAAGGACGCCTGGGTGGCTCAGATGGTTGAGCATCTGCCTTCGGCTCAGGTCATGATCCCAGGGTCCTGGGATTGAGCCCACATCAGGCTCCTGGCTCAGCAGGGAGCCTGCTTCTCCCTCTCCCTCCCTCCCTGCTCATGGTCTCTCTCTCTCTCTCTCTCACTGTGTCTCTGTGTCTCAAATGAATAAATAAAATCTTAAAAAAAAAAAAAAGAAGAAGAAGAAAGAGAGAAGGGCAGAAGGTATACTGGAGCAAATTATAGCAGAGAACTTCCCTAATCTGGGGGAAGGAAACAGGCATCAAAATCCAGGAGGCACAGAGAACCCCCCTCAAAATCAATAAAAATAGGTCAACACCCCAACATCTAATAGTAAAACTTATGAGTCTCAGAGACAAAGAGAAAATCCTGAAAGCAGCTTGGGAGAAGAGATCTGTAACCTACAATGGAAGAAACATTAGATTGGCAACAGACCTATCCACAGAGACCTGGCAGGCCAGAAAGGACTGGCATGATATATTCAGAGCACTAAATGAGAAAAATATGCAGCCAGGAATACTATATCCAGCTAGGCTGTTACTGAAAATAGAAGGAGAGATAAAAAGCTTCCAGGACAAACAAAAACTAAACGAATTTGCAAACACGAAACCAGCCCTACAAGAAATATTGAAAGGGGTCCTCTAAGCAAAGAGAGAGCCTAAAAGTAACACAGACCAGAAAGGAACACAGACAATATACAGTAACAGTCACCTTACAGGCAATACAATGGCACTAAATTCATATCTTTCAATAGTTATCCTGAATGTAACACATAACAATTGGCAATGACAATTTGGCAATCCTTATATCAGACAAATTAGATTTTAAACCAAAGACTATAATAAGAGATGAGGAAGAACACTATATCATACTTAAAGGGTCTATCCAACAAGAAGATCGAACAATTGTAAATATCTATGCCCCTAACATGGGAGCAGCCAATTACATAAGCCAATTAATAACAAAAGCAAAGAAACACATCAACAACAATACAATAATAGTGGGGGACTTTAACACCCCCCTCACTGAAATGGACAGATCATCTAAGCAAAAGATCAACAAGGAAATAGAGACTTTAAATGACACACTGGACCAAATGGACTTCACAGATATATTCAGAACATTCCATCCCAAAGCAACAGAATACACATTCTTCTCTAGTGCCCATGGAACATTCTCCAGAATAGATCACATCCCAGGTCACAAATCAGGTCTCAACCGGTACCAAAAGACTGGGATCATTCCTGCGTATTTTCAGACTACAATGCTTTGAAACTAGAATTCAATCACAAGAGGAAAGTTGGAAAGAACTCAAATACATGGAGGCTAAAGAGCATCCTACTAAAGAAGGAATGGGTCAACCAGGAAATTAAAGAATTTAAAAAATTCATGGAAACCAATGAAAATGAAAATACAACTGTTCAAAATCTTTGGGATGCAGCAAAAGCAGTCCTAAGAGGAAAGTATATAGCAATACAAGCCTTTCTCAAGAAACAAGAAAGGGCTCAAATACACAACCTAACCCTACACCTAAAGGAGCTGGAAAAAGAACAGCAAATAAAGCCTAAACCCAGCAGGAGAAAAATAATAAAGATCAGAGCAGAAATCAATGAAATAGAAACCAAAAGAACAGTAGAACAGATCGAGACTAGGAGCTGGTTCTTTGAAAGAATTAACAAGATTGATAAACCCCTGGCCAGACTTATCAAAAAGAAAAGAGAAATGACCCAAATAAAATCATGAATGAAAGAGGAGAGATCACAACCAACACCAAAGAAATACAAACAATTATAAGAACATATTATGAGAAACTCTATGCCAGCAAATTAGATAATCTGGAAGAAACGGATACATTCCTAGAGATGTATAAACTACCAAAACTGAACCAGGAAGAAATAGAAAACCTGAACAGACTCATAACCACTAAGGAAACTGAAGCAGTAATCAAAAATCTCCCAACAAAAGCCCAGGGCCAGATGGCTTCCCAGGGGAATTCTACCATTTAAACAAGAATTAATACCTATTCTTCTGAAACTGTTCCAAAAAATAGAAATGGAAGGAAAACTTCCAAACTCGTTTTATGAGGCCACCATTATCTTGATCCCAAAACCAGACAAAGACCCCATCAAAAAGGAGAATTACGGACCAATATCCCTGATGAACACGGATGCAAAAATTCTCACCAAAATACTAGCCAATAGGATCCAACAGTACATTAAAAGGATTATTCACCACAACCAAGTGGGATTTATTCCTGGGCTGCAAGGTTGGTTCAACATCAGCAAATCAATGTGATACAATACATTAATAAAAGAACAAGAACGAATGATCCTCTCAATAGATGCAGAAAAAGCATTTGACAAAGTACAGCATCCTTTCCTGATCAAAACTCTTCAGAGTATAGGCATAGAGGGTACATACCTCAATATCATAAAAGCCATCTATGAAAAACCCACAGCAAATATCATTCTCAATGGGGAGAAACTGAGAGCTTTCCCCCTAAGGTCAGGAACACAGCAGAGATGTCCACTATCACCACTGCTATTCAACATAGTATTAGAAGTCCTAGCCACAGCAATCAGACAACAAAAAGAAATAAAAGGCATCCAAATCGGCAAAGAAGAAGTCAAACTCTCACTCTTTGCAAATGATATGATACTTTATGTGGAAAACCCAAAAGACTCCACCCCAAAACTGCTAGAACTCATACAGAAATTCAGTAAAGTGGCAGGATATAAAATCAATGCACAGAAATCAGTGGCATTCCTATACACCAACAACAAGACAGAAGAAAGAGAAATGAAGGAGTCGATCCCATTCACAATTGCACCCAAAACCTTAAGATACCTTGGAATAAATCTAACCAAAGAGGCAAAGAATCTGTACTCAGAAAACTATAAAATATGCATGAAAGAAATTGAGGGAGACACAAAGAAATGGAAAAACGTTCCATGCTCACGGACTGGAAGAACAAATATTGTGAGGATGTCAATGCTACCTAGAGCAATCTACACATTCAATGCACTCCCTATCAAAATACCATCAACTTTTTTCAAAGGAATGGAACAAATAATCCTAAAATTTGTATGGAACCAGAAAAGACCCTGAATAGCCAGAGGAATGTTGAAAAAGAAAAGCAAAGCTGATGGCATCACCATTCCGGACTTCAAGCTCTGTTACAAAGTTGTAATCAAGACAGTGTGGTACTGGCACAAAAACAGACACATAGATCAATGGAACAGAATAGAGAACCCAGAAATGGACCCCCAACTCTATGGTCAACTAATCTTCGACAAAGCAGGAAAGAATGTCCAATGGAAAAAAGACAGTCTCTTCAACAAATGGTGTTGGGAAAATTGGACAGCCACATGCAGAAGAATGAAACTGGACCATTTCCTTACACCACACACAAAAATAGACTCCAAATGGTTGAAAGACCTCAATGTGAGACAGGAGTCCATCAAAATCCTAAAGGAGAACACAGGCAGCAACCTCCTCAACCTCAGCCGCAGCAACTTCTTCCTAGAAACATTGCCAAAGGCAAGGGAAACAATGGCAAAAATGAACTATTGGGACTTCATCACGATAAGAAGGTTTTGCACAGCAAAAGAAACAGTCAACAAAACTAAAAGACAACCGACAGAATGGGAGAAGATATTTGCAAATGACATATCAGATAAAGGGCTAGTATCCAAAATCTATAAAGAACTTCTTAAACTCAACACCCAAAGAACAAATGATCCAATCAAGAAATGGGTGGAAGACATGAACAGACATTTCTCCAAAGAAGACATCCAAATGGCCAACAGACACATGAAAAAGTGCTCAACATTGCTCGGCATCAGGGAAATCCAAATCAAAACCTCAATGAGATACCACCTCACACCAGTCAGAATGGCTAAAAATAACAAGTCAGGAAACGACAGATGTTGGCGGGGATGTGGAGAAAGGGGAACCCTCCTACACTGTTGGTGGGAATGCAAGCTGGTGCAGCCACTCTGGAAAACAGTATGGAGGTTCCTCAAAAAGTTGAAAATAGAGCTACCGTACGACCCAGCAATTGCACTACTGGGTATTTACCCCAAAGATACAAATGTAGGGATCCAAAGGGGTATGTGCACCCCAATGTTTATAGCAGCAATGTCCACAATAGCCAAACTGTGGAAAGAGCCAAGATGTCCATCGATAGATGAATGGATAAAGAAGATGTGGTATATATATACAATGGAATATTATGCAGCCATCAAAAGGAATGAACTCTTGCCATTTGCAACAACGTGGATGGAACTGAAGGGTATTATGCTGAGCGAAATAAGTCAATCAGAGAAAGATATGTATCATATGACCTCACTGATATGAGGAATTCTTAATCTCAGGAAACAAAATGAGGGTTGCTGGAGTGGGGGGTGGGGTGGGAGGGATGGGGTGGCTGGGTGATAGACATTGGGGAGGGTATGTGCTATGGTGAGCGCTGTGAAGTGTGCAAGACTGTTGAATCACAGTCCTGTACCTCTGAAACAAGTAATACATTATATGTAAAAAAAAAAAAAAGAAGAAGAAGATAGCAGGAAGGGAAAAATGAAAGGGGGGAAATCAGAGGGGGGGAAATTGGAGGGGGAGACGAACCATGAGAGACTATGGACTCTGAGAAACAAACTGAGGGTTCTAGACGGGAGGGTGGTGGAGGGATGGGTTGGCCTGGTGATGGGTATTAAAGAGGGCACGTTCTGCATGGAGCACTGGGTGTTATATGCAAACAATGAGTCATGGATCACTACATCAAAAACTAATGATGTATGGTGATTAACATAACATAATAAAAAAAATAACTTTAGACAAATGAAAAGGAAAACACAATACATATAAACATTTATGAGGTAAAGCAAAAGAACTTCTTAGAAGCAAACTTATAGTTGTAAACGCCTACATTGAACAAGATCTTAAATCAATAATCTAACTTTACATAATAAACAAAGTAGAAAATAGGAAGTCATAATGAAAAAATAAAGCAAATGAATTACAAATGAAACCACAAGTCAGTTCTTTGAATAGATCAGCAAACTGACAAAGTTTTAGCAATGAAACTGGATGATTTACATGAAATAGAAAAATGTCCAGAAACACACAAACTACCAGAGCTGAGTCAAGAATAGAAAATCAGACTTAAAACATGTAGTGAGATTAAATTAGTAATCAAAAACCTCTCAACAACGAGAAACCAGACTTTTAAAGAATTAACACCATTCTTTCTCAAACTCTTCCAAGAGTTGAAGACATAGGAATAATTCCTAACTCATTCTATGTGGCCAGCGTTAACCTACTACCACGGCCAGATAAAGACATCACAAGAAAATTAGACTGATACCCCAATAAATATTTATGCAAAAATCCTCAATACAATATTAGCACGCTGAATTCAGTAGCAAAACAGGAGCATATACACCATGACCAGGTAGGATTTATCCCAGGAATTAATGCAAGGGTGGTTTAACATGAAAATCAATCAATGTAATACACCATTACCAAGATGAAGAATAAAGAAACCTATAATCATCTCATTTAATGCAGAAAAAGTATTTGACAATATCCAGCTCTCTTTCATAATAAAAGCACGCAACAAACTACAAACAGAACAGAACTCCCTCAACATGATAAAGACCATATATGAAAACCCATAGCTAACATATACTCAACGGTGAAAGTCTGTAAGTTTTTCCTTCAAGAAAGAACAAGAAAAGCACACCCGTTTTTGCCACTTCTATTCAATATAATATTAGAAGTTCTAGCCGCAGAAATTAGGCAAGAAAAAAAAGGCATCCAAATTGGAAAGGAAGAAGTAAAATGATCCCTGTCAGAGATGACAAAATCTTACATGTAGATAACCCTAAAGAATGCACGCACACACGTGCACACACAGACACACACACACAGAGCTAATTCATGAATTCAGCAAAGCTGCAGGTTACAAAATCAGTTGCATTGCTATACACTAACAATGAACAATCTGAAAGGAAATTAAAGCAGTTACTTTTACAACAGCAGAAAAATCGTAAAATATTTAGGAGTAACTTTAAGGAGTTGAAAGACTTACACACTGAGAGCCACACAACTGCCAAAGGAAATTAAGACATAAATAAATAGAAAGACACCCCGTGGTCATGGATTGGAAGACTTCCACTGTTACTGCCAGTACTACCTAAAGTGATCTCCAGATTCATTGCAATCACTGTTAAATTCCCAATGGCATTTTTTCAAGAAATAGAAAAACCCATCCCAAAATTCATATGGATTCTGAAGGGACCCCAAATAACCAAAACAATCTTGAAAAATTACAGTTGGAAGACTCACACTTCTTGATTTCAAAACTTACTACAAAGCTACAGAAATCAAAACGATGTGATACTAGAAAAAGGAGAGACATATATACCAATGAAACAGAACAGAGTGCCAAGAAATAAACCTTTGCAAATACAGTCAACTCATATTCAACAAGAGTACAAGGTCCATTTGGTGGGGGAAAGGAGAGCCTTTTCAACAAATGGTGCTGGGAAAACTGGTTATCCACATGCAAAAGCATGATACTTGAACCCTTACCTCATACCATATATAGAAATTAAACTGGATGAAAGGCCTAACATAAGAGCTAAAATTACTAAACTCTTAGAAAGAAATGGGAAAGTTTCACAACATTGGATTTGGCAATAATTTCTTGGCTATGACACCGAGGAGATTGGCGACAAAAGAAAAAACAGATAAACTGGTCTTCGTGAAAATTAAAAACTTGGTGCATCAAAAGACACTGTCCGGGGGCGCCTGGGTGGCTCAGTCGGTTGGGCGACTGCCTTCGGCTCAGGTCATGATCCTGGCGTCCTGGGATGGAGCCCCATGTCAGGTGCCCTGCTCAGCAGGGAGTCTGCTTCACCGTCTCCCTCTGCCCCTCCCTTCCACTTGTGTTTTTTCTCTCTCTCTCAAATAAATAAATCTACAAGAAAAAAGACACTGTCCACAGAGTAAAAAGGCAATCCATAGAATGGGAAAAAGTATTTGCAGATCACATTATCTGATAAGGGATTAAAATCCAGAAAACACAGAGAACTCCTAAAACTCAATAAAACAAACAACCGATTAGAAAAATAGGCAAAGGACTTGAACCGCTATTTCTCTAAAGAAGATCTACAAATGGCCAGTAATCACATGAAAAGAGGCTCCACCTCCCTTATCATTAGGGAAATAGTAATCAAAACCACACTGAGACACCACAGTGGTATTAGGATGGCTACTATTAAAAACAAACAAAACGAAAAGTGTTGGCAAGAATGAAGAGAAACAAACCCTCGTGCACTGCTGGCAGGAATGTAAAGGGGCAAAGCCACTGTGGAAAACTGCGCAATTCCTCAAAAAGTTAAAAACAGAACTACTATGTGATGCAGTGATTCTGCTTCTGGGCATTCTTGCAAAGGAATTGAAAGCAGAGACTCAAAGCGACACTTGCACACCTAGTTCACGGCAGCAGCACTCACAATGGCTCATAGGTAGAAGCAACCCAAGTGTCCTTCAGTCGATAAATGGATATAGTGCGGTGTGCACAGACATTGGACTATCACCCAGCCTTAAAAAGAAGGACATTTCGACCCATGCTATAACATGGATGAACCTCGAGGACCTTATGGTGAGTGAAATAAGCCAGTCACAAAAAGACAAATACTGCAGTACTCCACTTCTATAGGAACCTACAGTAGTCAAATCTGTACAGACAGAAAGTAGAACTGTGGCTGCCAGGGACTGATGGGGGTGGGGGTGGGTGGGAAGTTCTTTTTCAATGAGGACAGAGTTTCAGTTTTGCAAGATGAAAAAACTCTGGAGATGCATGGGGATGATGGTTGAACAATATTAATGCTTAATGCACTTAAAACTAGCACTTAAAAAGGGCTAAGATGGCAAATTTTATGTCATATATTTTGCAATTAAAAAACTGGAAAAAGAAATAATTTTTAAATTTTAATTGAAGTGTAGTTGACATAAAATACTAAATTAACTTAGTTTAAGGCGTACAACGTTGTGATTCAAGATGCATATACGTTACAAAATGCTCACCATGATAAGTTTATTGCAATACCGCTATGTTCCCTGTTTCCTTCTCATCCCCCAAAAGAGTAAAGTCAACCTGCGGCACAGCTGTACATTGAAAACATTATGCTGAGTGAAATGAGCCAGGCAGGAAAGGGCAAACACTACATGATGCCACTTCTGTCCATAGAAAGTAGAATGAAAGTTAATAGGGGCTGGATAAGCAGAGGCACCAGAGACGGGGGCCTGGAGACTATTTTTCTTAGAGGTTTCTATTTGGGATGAAGAGAGTTTTAGAAATGGATGGTGTGATGGCCGCACAACATTGTGAACACGTGGAGTACTACTGAATTACACACTTAAAAATAACTGAAATGGTGAACGTTATGTTATATAGATTTACCACAGTAACAATAAAAAATATTTTAAAAAATCTTGGTAAGACTCCCTGCCTTTCCAACAATGAGACTAGCGAGCTGGTGAGATGGGGTACGGCCTGCATGGGTATGAGAGCCCGTGTGCTGGAGTGACGGCGACGGGGAGACTCGCCCGCCCGGGCCCAGGGGGAGAACCCCGCAGGGCCAGGGGGCCGGGCTGAGGACTCTCAACTTGATCGCAGGATATACCAGAGAGGGGGTTTGAGGCATTAGGGCTCCAGGGCTGCCGCTGTCTGAAGAGCGTGCTGTCACTGGTCACTTGGAGGACACAGGGAGGCTCGGGCACCGCGTGTGTGGCAGGAGTGCAGAGAGCACTGGGGCCACAGCGGACAAGACGGACTGACAACGGGGCCGAAAAGCCAGTCCCAGCACATTTTAAAGAACGGCAAACACCTAAAGTCAGTTCTCTTATATGGTTCAGTTAGGCTAAAAAGCAGTAATAAAAAGAGTATGAGGAAATTAATAACTATATTGCTTCCAACCACAGTGGAAATTACAACATAATTTGAACTGAAGGTTAAAGAAAATGCTACATATCATCAAAACCTTTAGGATCCAGATAAAACCATGAGAGGGATTTTTATAGGTTGAACGCCTGTATTATAAAACCGAAAAGGCTGGAAATCAATGACCTGCACATCTCAAACATTCTCGGACACCAAAAGCCGCCCAGACATGGAAGGAGATAATAAAAGGAGAAACTAATGACACATAAGAAGTATTATCAGAGCCAAAACGAGTTCTTTGAGCAGGCTAATAAGGTTTATGAGCCCCTAAGGAGGCTGCACGGGAGAGGGAGGGAGGGGCACGTGCGCAAAAGCCACCATCAGAAACAAAAAACACAACATCACTACAAACTGTGAAGACAGGATGTTATGAGCAGCTTACGTCAATTAATTTGAAAACTTAAATTGAGGTATTTACCAAATGTTAGAAAAGCAGGGCTTAACAGAAAGAAAAAACAGAAAATCCAAACGGCACAGAAAGTATAAAAGGAATTGAACCCGTAACGAAAACCTTACCCTCAGGGGACGGAGAGGTGTGAGCAACACAGCAAAATGCCAGCCACGGCGTGTGGGCGGGGGCCCACGCACGCTCACTGTGCAATTTCCAACACTTCTGTATGTTTGAAAGTTTTCAAAACAAAAGGTCACAGGGAACCTCCCGCACTCACAGAAAGACCTCGCAGACCAGACGGGGTCACCAGTGGGCTCTGCTAAACATTCCAGGAAGAAGGGACACCACCTTGCACAACCGCCCCCTGAAGCCCGAGCAGGGACCGCTCCTCCCGGCAGGTGGTGAAGCTGGCCCAGCGCCGTCACGGGGACGCATCGCACGACGGAGCCCGAGACGGCAGCCCCGCGCCCCTTCCGCCCAGGCAGCCCGCGCCCGCTGCGCCCCACTTACGGCCTGCGCCTCGCCCGCAGCCGGGGGCCAGCCCGCCGTGACCTCCATGCCATGCAGCCTCTGCGTCTGCTTCAGCTGGTTGAGCGAGGGCTTCAGCTGGGTGGCCCCCACCGTCTTGCTCGTCCACTCGTCCACCAGCTTGTGCAGGTCATCCGTGAAGGTGCCCGTCTTGTTGTTGCTGTTGTTTGCCTGGGCCTGGACGTGCAGGGTGGGCTGGGGGCCCGGCTCGGGGCCGGGGACCAGGCTGCTGGTGGAGGACCCTGGGGAAGCACACACAGGCCGGGTTGGTGACCTGCACACGGCGCCACCGACCTGCTGCATCATTCATACAGTGGTCTTGCTTAGGCAGGCAACACCTTGCTTCAGGAGATGGTCTGCATTTGGGGGCCCGTGTGCCAGCTTTAGACACTTTGGAACCTGTCCACAGGCCGTAAGGACTAGGCCGTGCCGGGCCAAAGGACAGGACCCGAGACGCTGGCAGCCTTACTCAGCATCCGCTCTGCCCATGCTGCCCAGGAACCCCAGACTCCCCCGTGTGAGGGAGCTCAGAAAACTGGGGGCAGACCCCCAGGCTTCTGCGCCCTGAGCGGGAACACACGTGAGAATGCCGAGTGCTCAGCCCGCGGCAGCCACTGCCATCCCCTGGCAAAGGGAAGAGGCCTGAGAGGCTTGGTCGTCGGAATGCTAGTGGATTAGTGGTTTGGAAGTTTACGACACAAAATTGTGCCTCTCCTCACCAGAGCATGTAAGGAAGGTATTAATAAAGCGTGCAAACACCCGACACCTTCAACTTCGGGCCCCCAAGCTTGGAGCCGTTTGCGGGGTGCAGAGTGTCTGCACCCGCAGGGACCGGGAGGCCCGGGGGCTGTGGTTCGGGGAGGGGAGGCCGCACAGAGAAGTCACACTCATCTGCTTCACTGAAGGATTAATTTTAAATGACCAACATGGGACTTTTTAGTTCTTTTTAGACTGTGACCACCCCCACAACATAGAATTTTTGGTGAGCAATTTAGAAGAAGCCCATTTAAAATGTTTCTGCATTAAAAAAATAGCGTAACGACCATCTCCTCAAACAAGCCGTTGCAAAATGTAGTCTAGAGTGACTAGCAATGAAAAAGCAGACACAAACAGTTCAATATTAGTGATGGAATTTAACACACACAGAGCTATTTCTACATGAATGTTTCAGCCAGAAAAGAAAAAAGGAGGGGAAAAAAAAAAGGTGTGAGGTGAGGGTGGTGGGCGGCCTAGGTGGACTGATACCCGTTTCATCCAGGCATCTCTCCTCGGGGGCACTCATCTTTAGCACTTCAAGGACATACTCATTCCTACGGTTTTGGAAAAGGAGCCAATTAACGATTGGTAATGTGTGGACGTTCCGGGGAAGGGGCGTGTCAGCGTGTCAACCGGCCAGGACACAGATTCTAGGAGCCATGGAGACGCGAGGGGCACCCGTGGACGGCTTTCCCTCCAGGCAGAGGCAAAGCAGTGCCCCTGGAGGGTGGGCGTGGAGACCCTGATGTGCACTAGCCACATGAAAGCCCATGCGATGGAGAGCAGACAAGGGGTAAAAAACCCGATAATTACGACTGCTGTGCTCTTTGCCTAGACAGAGACGCTTCAGGGCAGACCCTGCAAGGGAAGAAGAAACGACACAAGACCACAGGGTTAGGCAGGACAGCACACACGGGGGACGAGCCACCACACTCTAAGCACAAGTCATCAGTGTGCAAGGAAGAGCAAAGGCCAGCGCTTCAGAGAGGGGACCAGCCACCTGGGCTAACCGGGTGGCCCCGAGTCAGTGTGCGGGTTCACGTGAGCTTCGCCGAGGGGCGGAGGTGCAGGGCCAGGCCCCAAGCTTCAGGTAGAAGTGAGTGTGTCTCTAAAAGCGTATTCAAAAAAAAAAAGAAAAAGAAAAGAGAAAAAAAAACCCAAAAAACAAAAAAGCAAAGCACACCAGTTGGTTTTCAAACAAGAGGCTTCTGGAGCCCCACTGATTGGGGCAAAAAACACCCTAAAAGTCAGCCAGGAGAGCTCAGTGGAGCCCCCCGGCTCTGCCTGCCCCACAGGCCCATGGAGATTTGTTTTCCAAGTGCAAAAAGATACATTGTTTTGCAGGTTTGAGGCCAATCCCAGATCCCAGGCGGCTGCCATGACCAGACCAGTGGCACACGTCGAAGGGAAAGTACAGGGGTCCTATCTGGGGAGGCGGGAAGCAGGGCTGGCCCCAATTTCCTGCACTGCTGCGGCCTCATCTGGTATCCCGAGTCCACTGGGACAGGGAGAGGCTCGTCACTCTTCCTTCGCTAAGCGTCAGGCCCTGCGGTCCTGGAGGCTGTCCGCGCTGCCCAGCACGTCCTGACGGTCAGTGCCCACCTGGAGGGCAGACGAGCTGGCCCTCCAGGGAGCCGGGCAGGCACAGTGGGACGGGCAAGGACGGCTCGGGCGTCCCCAAGGTCACTCAGCAAGGCTGCGCTATCAGAGAGGGTCAGAAAGGGTCGGCGCTCCCGCCCTAGCCCCTCACCTGAGCAGGACCCCCCCCACCCCCGACTCCCTGAGGAGTTGCCTTGCACCTTGCCAGGGAAGGCAGCTTGCCACCCCTGTGTTTGAGAAGAGAGGACAAAGGTCAGCCCAGGCTCCAAACGAATTGTTCTTCTAGTTCAAAAGGGAGATGATGTTCTGTTGGGGTCTGTAATGTGCAATAACAACGAAGGGGCCAGGCAGGAGTGGTCCAGACCAGTCGTCTCTCAGTGGGAGCTCTGCAGGGCCTTCGCCGGTCTGTGTCCTGCATGGACTCCCACTGGGAGCACTGGGCCCTTTGGGGCCTCCGTGGCACTCGGGTCCCAGGCTCTGACTGTGCAGGGCAACAGGTGAGGCGGACTTCCCCAGCCAGATCCTGTGGCCTCAGCAGTCCCATACAGACGGCCCAAGGACATGGGGTCAGCCAGCCAGCCAGCTCCCCGCAGCCTGACAGCCACGCGTTCTTTCGGGGCTGATTCCCACCATCCTCTCGACAAGAACAACGGAGCTGCCTGCTGGGAACCACCAGAGAAGCCTGGGCCTGAAGTCAGGGCCCCAGAGGTGGGGCCACCGGCCCCCATGCTCAGAGCTGGAGAGCAACACTGACCCACAGAGGCCTGCACACCCTCCCTGGGCAGGGCCCACAGGGAGCACAGACACTCCCCGCCCTAGTGAACTTCGGATCAGAAACGGACCCCACACCAAGATCGTGCCGTCCGCGCAGTGCAGAGCCGCAGCCCAGCACGGACGTGTCTGGTGACGAGCCCTCACGCATGCCACAGCCCTGCCCATCCTCGGGGGTCCCCTGAACCTCCTCCCCAGTGCCTGTGCCCTACCGCCCAGCACGCAGACGGCTGATGCATACCCCACCCAGCCCCACGCAGCCCCCTCCACGCCAGCGCACACACTGCCCTCCTGCCCGGGCTGCAACGCAGGGGCACCCGGGATGCACGGGCCCACAGGAAACCCGCTCGCAGCAGGAGACCTCCCCCGCAGGACTTCTTTCCTTAGCCAAGGCCTCGGGAAGAGCCGGCTTGCGGCCCAGAACTACCTGGGGAAGCTTCCACCTGGGCGGGGCTGCAGATGGAGAGCCATGTGGCCAGCTGTTGGGAAATGTTCTCCCAGGCTGCGAAAGGGCCGGGGGTCTCTGGAGGGGACACGCAAGCTGTTTCTGTGTGGACGGCCAGCCCTGCCAGCCACCGCCACCATCCCGACCCTCGCCTGGCTGCCAGGAAGATGCCGCAAACCCAAGCTTCCCTGCCACGGACAGACTGCTGGAGGGGGGGGGCCGGGCCTCGGGCCCTCAGCACACTTGCCACGGCCTTCAAATACTGAGGCGGCTCACGGGGGGCTCCAGGGGCGGTGGCCTCGGCGCAGACCAGCCGGGGGTCTCCCCGCTCGCCCCGTGAGGAGGCCCGCCGCCAGCCGGTCGGGTTCGCCCTGCACAGTGGCACCAGATGCTCGGTCCTGGCGCCGGACCATACGAGCTGCCAGCACCAGAATGCCGCCGGTTTCTTTGTAACGAGCCATCAAGTCCTCACCGTGCCGAGCAAAGTGCCCAAACCAGCCCGTGAAGCACGAAATGGGAGGCGTCCCTGCTCTGCCCTGCCCTGCGCAACTGCCCCAAGGACAGCCCAGCCTGGGTGCCCGAAGGCCGTCTCCCACGCCCCGTGCAGCGGGTCCCCACAGGGAGGGTCCAGGACAGCACAGGGCGAGGGCAGGGCCTCGGGGGCCGCAGGGACAGAGCCGCTGCCGCATGGACGGCAGGCTGACAGTGCGCGAGAACGCACATCCGAAGCTCGCCGTGCAGATGCCCCGGAGCCGTCGGCGCCTGGGTCTCAGCAGGAGCCAAAGGAGGGGGTGGGGGGGGCGCCTGATGCCGCACCCCCGAATCCCGAAACGTGGGCCCCAGGTTGCCCTAAGCCCTCCCATCGGCCACAAGGAGGGGTCTGTGCCCAGGGCCTCACCCTGTCTGCGCTCCATGGGGGCCGGCCCTCCCCTCCCAACAGCCGGCCCGTCCGGGGCCCACCCCGAGGAGGCACCCAGGCTTTGCCCTTTGCACGCTCTTCCTCCCCGGCCCGGCCGCCTTTCCCGCATGGGGTCCCCTCCTGGCGCCCTGCTCGTCTCCGACCCGGCCTGGGTGCCCTCAGGGACTCTGCACATCACAGAACTGTTATAGTCTCGTAACTTAACACAGACTGTTTTCCCGGAGCCATGCAAGGCCGGGCACGGAAGGCCTTTGGGCTTCTCTAGCTGCAGGCCGCACCAGCTGCACCCACATCCCACGGCTGCAGCCCCCGCTTGCCGCTGGCCCAGATCCCGGACGCCCAGGCCCCAGAGCAGGCCCACCTCGGAGTCTTCCCGCAGCCCTGCCCTGAATGCCCTTCTCTCTGCCACGTCTCGGCCCTTGGGGCTGTGACCAGGCTTTCACGGGTACCTGCGCAGCCTCCTCGGGCCTCCGAGCTCCCCAGTCAGCAGGAAAGCAGGCGACTGGCTCCCGGAGAGGCCGCGGGCTGGGCAGACCCCGGCGCACACGGCCCGGAGGGTGCGTCTTCACACACCCTTAGGCCACGCGTCTGCAGGGGACACAATCTGCCACGTGCTCTCCTGACCAGCAACCTCAGAGCCTGTGGGGGCTGCGCTGTGGCCGAGGCAACCAAGAGCTCGGCCAAGTCGTGCTTGAAAAGGACCATTATGGAAACAGCGACGTCACGGGGTGCATAGCACCGGAGAAGACGAGGCCACCAGGCCGGGACACACCACCGCCCAAAATCAGCCCCCCTGGGCCAGGCGCCCCGGCTGCCACCAAGCCCTGCCTTGCATGTTCCTTTCCTCTTGGCCACAGAGACAGAAGTAAAGCCTAAACCACTTGTCCCTGATGTGCCTCCAATTTTTTTTTTAATCTTGGAAGAACAACAGTAAAACAAATGAAGGCCCCTAAACAAGAATGAAGAACCACGCGGGTACGAACGTGGAGCGGGGACCTGAGAGGAGCACAGGGTGCCTGACCGCTCACACCTTCCCACCCCACACACCCCAGGGAAAACACCACCTGCTCTAACCACCCCCTTCCCGCGCCTGACCAGAGCTGTTCCCAGCAGCAATGCAACCGCCCATCGGACCACGAGATGCCCTCCCCACACTGTCCCCAGGAGACAGCCACGCGCTCTCGGGCAGAAGAGGACCAGCGAGTGACCCAGGGAGAGGGATGCGCTCAGACCTCACCCCCCGCCCCGCCCCAGCTCGGCAGCTAACCAACGGCTCAGTTGGGACACCTGTTAGGAGACGAGGACCACTGGACAGTCCCTGGGAATCGCTGTGGTTCTGTGCCTCTGACCTCTGCTACCTGGGGGAGGGTGACATGGCCCCTCTGATGGGGATGGATGCCCACCGTGGACGTGGCCTCAGGTCCCGACAAACACAATGTATCTTTATTGTACCAGCAAAAAGCCACGTGCCCCAAACCTGCATTTCCAACCCAATTGAGCGAAGTTTAATTTTTGTGTTAAACAAACACCTGAAAACCCCACAGCTTTGGATTCATTTTCCAATCGTTCTGAGGGAGGAAATAACTTTGGATGGCCCTGAGCAGGTGTGCCCTTCCTGGACAGGAGTCCTGGGTGCCAGCAGGACATCCCAGGAAGCTGAGGGCCACCGGGGCTGAGGTTTGGTTGAGCAGAGCTCGGAGGAGCTGTGTGACCGACTTCGTGTCAGGTCTGTGAGGTGAGAGCGGTTCACCAAGGCAAGTGCTCCAGCTAGAGACCAGGAGGGGCCGGGCCACAGGGGGAGCCAGCGTGGAGGCCGGGACTTGCCAGGACCCCGAGAGGTTCCCCAGGTGCCCAGAGCGCAGGGAGGGGCGGGGTGTCCCAGCTGGAGCACCTTCTCTCAGCCTTTCCACATGCAGGGAGCGGGCGTGGGGTAACGGTGCTGAGTGCTGCAGCCCTTGTACAGAAGTCACACCCTCCAGTGACCTTCTAGAACTGTCTCAGCTCGCTACATGCAAGTCTTCAGAATCCAGACGCGTGTGAGATACACCACGCGTCTAGAGAAGGCCGGGGCTGTCTTTTTGTTGCCACTGGAACTGGGGACGGTGGACGTGCGTATGCACCACAATTGCAACAGAAATAAAACTACGTCCAACGTAAAAAATACAAAATTAAACAAACGGGTGAGGAGAAAAACGCAGAGCGCTTTGGGGGCCTGGGGGGCAGGGGGCCTGAGGCCGGGGGCGGGCGAGCCGCTGCACATGCTTCTGGCCCCGGGCGTGAGCTGAGTGCATGCGCCGCCTGGTCGGGGCCAGGAGGGCGGGTGTGGGCAGGGCCCTGCGCTTGGTGGCGACCAGGTGGCTGCAGTGGGTGGGGAGGCATCCTACAGAATGTACGGAAGGTGATGGAGACAGGGAGGGGCAGGGGGAAACCAAGGGCCAGGAGGTGATAAAATACAAAGAACAAATACAGACAGATGGACACAGACACGGGTCCACTGAGGAATCGAGCGCGAGGTTTGCTACTAGACTTATAGGTCAGTCTCTCAGACGTTGGGTGGTAAACCGTCCAGCCTGCAAATGAATATAGAGGGAAGAGAACAAAGAGACAGGCATCAAGTACAGTCTCTGGGACTCGTGCCTCACACCACCAGCCACATCAGCCTCGTCACCTAGCATCCACGGCTGTGCCTAGCCCAGCCCGGAGGACCACGGCCGCCGACCACGTAATGGAAAGGAGGCACCGCTGGAGCACGAGAGAAGCGGACCCTGGGAGGGCGTGCGGGGCGGCCGGGGCGGGCGCCGTCAGCGGTCCCCACGACTTCTCTGGACAGAGATGGTGGGGATGGAGCCCCTGCTCGCGCGGCTGCCGCGCCCACGGCCAAGGTGACGAACACTTCCTCCTCGAGGCAAACCCCCAGCTCGGAAGCCGAGCCCTCACATCCCCCCGGCCGTCCCTCCGGACAGAAGGCCCCGTGTTTAGCAGGCAGCCGGGCCAGTGCCTGGGGACCGGCACGGAGCACGCGGCCGACGCCCTGTCTGCCAGGCGGTCCCGGCGCCTTCCCCGGGGCGGCTCTAGCAAAGCACGCCTCCCGCTGAGCCGCGCGCAGCCGGACTCGGGGACGGGTGGGCCACCCACTCTCTTTACTCAGAGGCTACGTCTACCGGCTTTTCCTCCCGAAGCTGTGGGCAGCCTCTGCGGCTGCTCTCGCCCCCTCACTCCACGGGGGCCCTGCGCGGCTAGCACATGCTCGGAGACGGGCAAGCTGGGAATCACCTGGGCCGTGCGCTCCGCCTCCATCACTGGCTAAGCCGGAGCAGATGTCTGCAGACAGGGAGGCCCGCATGGAGCAGGGCTGCTGGGTCTGAACTGCCTTCCCACACGGGTCTGAAGCTGCCGCGGGCCCTGCCCCGGCTTGGGCAGGGTCCTTAGCAGGAGGGGCTCTGCTGCAGTCTGACAAGTGACCTGGGGGAGGGGAAGAAGGGGTGACGGGCACAGTGAGGCGCTGCGGGTCAGACCAGCCAGCGCGGAGTGCATCTGTCCTCCCTGCTCGTTGCTGGGTGACCTTGGGGAAGCGGAGTCCCTGCAGGCAAAGGGCACGGGGCCTAGCGGCCGAGTGCAGGTGTCAGGAAATTCGAGACCGGCTGCCCACGCCCTGCCAGGCGTACGGCGTGCTGTGCGGAGCCAGGACCGCGGCACGTCTGGAGAGGCACACCCGGGTTCAGGAGGCCTGTGACGGACCTGCTCACTCTAACCAGTTTCCAGTTTGCTTTAGGAATCCTCCTGGAATTCACATAGTCTGTGTAACTTGCAGTTCCCGGCCGTGTACCCTGCGGGACCCCCATGACACCGAGAGGGCAGCTTGCAGCCGGCTTCCCGCCCGGCACGCTGGGGGATTCCAGCTCATTCGGTCTCGGCCGCAGAGTGCGGGGGTCGGCGTGCACCCTCTGTGCCTGGGCGTCCCCCCCAGCCCCCGTCCCGAAAAGGCATCTGCTCTACTCCCCACTTTCAGCAGGTGACAGGTGCCTGAAAAATGGCCAGAGGAAGCAGCCCAGACCCAGGCAGCGCCCTGCAGGGGGTGCGCAGGCGGGAGACCTGAGCTGCCGCCTCCCGCGCACCGGGCAGCCCCCAGGCGGCGGAGAGCTGCGAGCAGGCCCAACTCACGGGGGGCCGGCGGCCTGGCCCTTCACACCTGCAAAGGCTTCCCGGCCCCCATGAAGGGAGATCCAAGACGTGCTCTTCCAGGGGTGGGCGCCTGCCCCCGCCCGCCCAGCGGACGGCCAGGAGGGCACAGACCTGTGCTGGAGGCCACGACCTTGAGCTGCTGCACCAGCGGGTTGAGCAGCTTCCCCGCCTTCAGCTTGCTCTTGCTCTTTCTCCTGCGGCCGGCGGGAGGGGCCGTGTGGAAGAGGCCCAGGTTGGGGGGCAGCGGCTTGCCCAGGCGGCGGTACAGAGCCTCGATCTCCTGCTTTTGCTGGCTTTGCAGCTCCGAGATCTCCTTCAGGTGCCTGCAGGAGGAAAGGGAGGGCGGTGGGCATCCTGAGCTGTCCACCAGAGCCCTGGGCAGGCAGGCAGGGCGCGCAGCCGCAGGGCCCACGGACCAGGACCGCTCAGAGGCAACAGGTGCATTCAAGACTTCCAGTCTTCATCTGCACCAAGAGGGCCCCGCTGGGGGTCTCCTGCACACACACACCCCCCCAACGACGCTGAGGGCACGAGGAAGAGCCTCAGGAGATTCAAGTTCTCACGACGCTGCCGCTTTGAGTGGTTGGGGAGTTCACATCTACGCTCACAACACACACCCTACAAACCCCAGTGAAGAGAAAAACAACCAGAACTGAGAGGCTGCCTCAGCCCTTCCAGCAAAGTGTCATTCCTCCGAGTGAGGGAGCCATAGGGGAGGCGTTGCAGATGACGCCACGTGAGCAAGGAGCAGCCAGGGTCCTGCCAGGGAGGCGCCCTGCACAGCCAATACCACCCCCTGGATACACGGCCATGAAGACCCAGGTGCAGAATTACTGACTGTGGGCGAGGGAAGCTTCTAGAACAAGCCAGAGAAGGGGACCCACTGGCCTAGCCCACAGCCACCGTGCTCGCCTGCCCGCTCGCCCGCCTAAAAACCCTGGGCCTGATGCCAGCCCCTCAGACGTGTCTGATGGGCCTGGCTGCCCTGGTCAGGGGGCTCAGCCCCTCCGCCACACCCGGGGCCCATCTTCTCAGTGTGTGGTTGGGAAACGGGGGTTTCTCGTGGCTGGACCACAGGAAGCAAATTCTGGTTTCACCTCTGTTATCCTCAATGCCTGCGAGACTTTAGGAAGATGATTCTAAACAGCAGATTGCTTTCTGCATCAGATTCGCCTCTGACGGGGTGATATTTTGAGGTGAAATTGCTGAGGGGGAGAGGGATGGCAGGCCACCGGGAGCATTGGACTCAGGAGGACCTGGGGGAGACCCCCACTCGGAGGCTCCTGTTCCTGGGGCTGCGGCAGGCATCTCAAAGCGCAGGGTTCCCGGGGCTCTAAGAACCACAAGTGGCCCCCAGCCCGGGCCGGGCACCACTGTCCCCCACGGTGCCCACGGGGTCTGAGCAAGCAAGGCTACCTTCTATCAGGTGCCGTCAGCTCCCCTCAATTCAGGTACAGAATCTCCCTGCCCCCTCCTAAACGGTCTCCCCTTTCCACTGGGATCCATGCCCCTCCAGCAGGCAAGAGCCTGGACTTACCGCTGACGCCCGCTTCCTCAGACCCCCCCAAACCCTTCCTTTGACACAACTCTGGATCTGGTCCCACCCCCACCTCCAGGCCCTGCGCCCTGGGAGCCGGCGGCAGCTGGCCCCAGCCCCTCCCCCGGCCCCCCTCGTTGCTGTGGACCGCAGGCTCCCAGGGCGACCACCCCCAGAGTGAGAGTTTACAGGTGAGCCCCTCACCCCCGACGCCCCACAAGGACATCCATCCCTGGACCGAGCACCTCCTGCCTCCGAGTCCAGTGCTTGCTCCGTGCCAGGGCTCAGCGGCTGGCTGCCCGGGGCACCAGGAGGAGGGGGTTACGAGCGCCTGGCAAGTGCCCTAGGGCTGGTCCTGACACGGCGGCTGGGACAGGTTGGAGGGAGGCTGGAGCGCAGGGCCGGAGCGGGGAGAAGGAATAAGAGCGTCCCCAACACAGCGGGGCAAGTCACACTTGCTAGGGGAGAGTGCCAGCCCACCGAGGGCCACCACAAGAGAGCAGGGGCCAGATCAAGCCGTGGCAGGGCTCTCGCCTCTGCCCTGTCCCCAGCACAGGCAGCCCCAGGGGGACACGGCGGGATCCCCGGCTTCAGCTGCGGACACTTCCCCGAGCCGCCCCCAGTGCCTGCTTCTCAGGACCTACTTCTCCCGAAGACTCTGCAGCTCCTTCCTGATGTCCGCATCCTCAATCTCCGAGTCGTTGTCGCTGCTGATGTAGGATGACTGGGAGTGGAAGGAGGTCACGCTGATGGTGGGCACCTTCACGCCCACTCTGCTGGGTGTCTCCGGCCCCGGGGAGCCGGCCCGCGAGGACCTGTGCAGGAAGGTGGTGGCCTTCTTCACCAAGTCACTGGCCACGCTGCCGCCACTGGGCAGGGAGGCGTGCTTCTGCGCGGGGGGTCTCCTGCGCGGACACTCATCCCCAGAGTCACTGGACACCGGCTCACCCGCGCCGACCTCGATGGACGAGGCTGTCTGCGCCCGCCGCACAGCCAGCTTCATGTCGGGGCTGTGGGGGGCCTCCTTCAGGTACACATCCGGGGGCGCTGAGTACCGCAGGCTGTGGGGGGAGCCCAGGGTCCACTCGTCCTGCATGCTGACCACCGAGAACCGGCCCACGGTTTTGGCTGGTGAGCTGCCGTCCTGCTGTCCTAGACGCTTCTGGGGGGACTCGGAGGCGAGAGTGCCCTGCATCTGGGGGAGGCCGGTCTGGCTGTCTTCCGTCAATGTCCCCAGGATGCTCAGTGTGGGCTGGGCTGAGGATTCCCCAGGGACCCCACTGCTGCGGTCTGCGGGCTCCAGATGTGCAGGGAAGGCAGAAGCAGGGACATCCTTGAGAAGGCGGGGAAAGGCAAAGTTCTCACCACGCTCCAGCAGAGAGGAAACCCCACCGACCAGCTGGGCGTCTCAGAGAACACTCCTTACCTGGGGGGCACTTGGAGCTGTGGGCAAGCCTGAGGCCGTCACTTGGCTCAAAGATGCTGCTGCTGTAGGAACGTCAAAATCATTACTCAGGTTGGTGTGGAGGACAAGGGCAGGAGTAGGTACCCTCAAGCTGAATCAGATCAGTGAGAGGGCAGGCTGCCCCCCACCCAAGGAAGGGGGACCTGCAGTGTCTGTGCTCAGCAACTAGGAAAACCAAAAATATCCCAGGATGTCCTACCCCCCTTTTTTCTTAGGAGACCCCAATAACTTGGGGAAAGGAGGGTTCAGCCTGTCACCACTCAGGTCCCCGGAGGCACCTGCTTGAGAACCTCGGGCACTACCCCGCCCTCTACACATCTGATGGCATCGCCTGTCCCACCTGCGCCTTCTAGCCCCTGATGGCGTCAATCTGCGTCACAGGTCATCCCTACACACCTGACGTCTCCGCCCCGTCTCGCCTGTCCTCTCTACACCCGAAGGCCTCCCTGACATGACACCTCTGCTGATAAAAGGGTCTCAGGAGGCCCTGCATCAATAGCACCAGTCCCTGACCCTGCTGCTCCCGTGTCTGGGGAAGGACCCTGTCACCTGACGCTGTCTCTGTCTCCCCATCCACAGAGTGCAGACATGGCGGGGTATTTCTGACCCCCTTTCCCAGGACTGCTGAGTGACAGAGCAGAAGGAGCTGACGTGTGGGAGACTGGGGGAGCTGAGACCCGCACACAGCAAACGACAGCCACAGGCAGGCAGGGGCTGCGTGTCAGCCCGCGGCAGACGGACATGCTTGGAGCAGGGGTGACAGCCTCCGGCAAGGTTTGGGGGCTGTCCCTGCACAGACTCCTGGGGAGACCCAGACCCAGTGGCGTACACTCCTCACCCACAGGCAATGCCTGACGCCCATCCTTACCTACTCCCGGCAGTGGGGACCAGCCAACCTGTCTTTGTACAGCTCCAGGGACGGGGGGCTCACGGTCAACTACACTCCCTCTCTTTCTGGACAGCTCCGACCTCCAGAAACGTTTGCCTTTTCCAAACTAGAATCTGCTTCCTTGAGCTGCCCAATTCCGGCCCTCCGCGAGGAGTGCATTTGGGACTGGCTACAGCACCAGCCTCCCGGTGCCGCAGGAGGGGCCCAGAGTGCGCGTCTCAAGCACCGAAGTCAGATGAAGCAGGCACTCCTCGTACCTTCCAGCACGTTCCTGCTTTACCACCCGACCCTCACTTTCCCAGGGAAACGGCACACAGCTTCCGACCCCACTGCCGGCTGTCCCCCCGCCTCGACGGTGCACCACCCAAGCATGTGGCATCCAGGGGTCGGACCAGATCCCGCAGGCCGCTCCCCTCATGCACACGGGCCTCATCTGCCTCGGACACACACCCAGGGGCCTCTCACGAGGTCAGCTGGATCCCTGTCTTGCTGATCTCCCGAGGAATTGCAGGCCAAGAAGAAACCCCACACCTTAGAAGATCAGACCAGCGCCCTTGGGCTGAGACACAGGTGTTCCCGCAGAGAGGGGACCCTCAGAGAAAGCCCCGATTCAGGAACTCGATGGCCCCAGCCTGACCGTTTCCACAGACCTGCGGGAAGCCCCCAGCCCCAGCCCTGCGCTCTACCAAAACGGCCTTCAACGCCTTGTAACCTTCTCAAGAACAGGGGCTAGGGGGTACCTGCCAGAGCGCTTTGAGAGCACGGCTGCTGACAGCCCTAGTCACAGCCTGACACCCAGCCATCCGGGCTTTCACCCACTTCTACGGAGAACTTTCTCACCTTGGGGCATGAGCATGTCACGGTTTGTAAGGAGACATAGTGGGCTTTAACCTACACCTCACGATGGGCTCCTGCTATGTCTGAGTCCCACCCAAGATGCTATGGGGATGAAGGATGCAGATGCAGGAAGGCTGGTAGCACCTCGTGAGCACTGGGGTTCTGACGGGTGACCTGGGGCTCATTACCTGTCACTGGCGAGGACCCAGCCTGGTCCAGCGCAGCCCCCAGCCCCGGAGCTGTTTCTGACTTTCCCAGCTGGAGGAAGAAATAGAAAGAGCCATGAGTCTCGCCTGCTGAGCTCTGCAGCTACCCAGCGGATCTCCTGTATGGAAGCCGGGCTCCTCCCCGGGCCGCCCCAAGCAGACCCCATCCAGGCCAGGTCCCAACCCTGCACACACACCCCAGTTCCCCAAATGAGCCACTCTGGCAACACGCACGGGGTGGGCCTCTGAGAACGGGACAGTCAGGGCCAAGAGCGGCAGCTCTGCGTGCCCAGGGAGCCCGCCACCCCGGTGGGACCAGGACTCACCACAGGCTGGGGCTCCAGGGCCAAGTCTCGGTCCCCCACCTCCACGGGGGTCCCAGCCGAGGCTGAGGAGGTGGGCATGTGCTCCTGGTAAAGCAGAGTTCGGAGCTTCTCGTCCAGGCTCTTGATGGTGCTGTCCACAAAGCCCACCCTGGGGGGCGGCCCCTCCCCATCTGACTCCAAGGCTGAGGGCGGCTGGGGGGGCATGGTGGGCCCCAGGGGGGGGCTGGGGATCGGGGGGGTGGCCAAGCTGATGGCCCCCACCGCAGGGGGGAGTGGGGGCAGGGGCTGGCCCAGGGCAGGCTGAGGGGTCCCACTGGGGGCACTGGGTGCAGGGGCCGGAGCCCACAAGGGCTCGCCCTGGGCAGTGGCCTCCCTGGCTGAGGTGGGCTCTCCCAAACCTGTGGGGTAACGGGGGGCCTCCAGAGGTGGGGCACAAGGCCCTGCGCCCGCACCCAGAGGCTGTGCAGCAAGCTGGGTGTCTTGAGTCTCTGCCAGTGGCTGAGGAGTCTCGCGCTCACTGGCCGTCCCCTGAGAGGTCCCCGGACCCCCTGCCTGCACAGCAGTCCCCACTGCTGGCTCTGGCCTGGGGCTGGCAGCTGGTGCAGCCGTGTCCTGGGGCAGAGCAGTCACAGGAGGGGAGGATGGTGCCAAAGGGGCTGGGGCGCCACCAGGGATGTCCCTGGGGCCTGCTTGGCTCAGAGGCTGCGGACTGGCTGGGAAGCTGGATTTGTCCTTCAAGGACAGCTGGTCTTTACAGGGCGCGGCATCTAGAAGAAACAGGAGAAACGCCTCTGCACCAGCCTACTGTGGTCCTATTTACCTGGCACGTCTCTGGCCAGAAAGATGCCTCCTACGACCTGCAGGCCCCGCACACTGGCCTTCCGTCCTTCTCTCCAGTGCACCAGCTTCACACACGGGCTGCCCCTGCCTGAGATGCCTTCCGAGGTCCTGCAGCAGCCTGGCTTCTCTCTTCAGGCCTCCGTCCCACCACTGTCCCCTCAGCAGAGGCATGCCCACTCCCTTCCCTTCGCTCTTCCTGCAGCACTTGGCCGTCAGGCATAACCCACTCCTCCGAGCCCCCACCTGCTAGGGGAGCTACATGAACCGTGGCCCTGCTATCCTTTCCACCGGCCCATCCCACAGCGCCATAAAATAAACTTATGGAAGCAAGGTGTCTGCCCAGTGAGGCCCACACCCTCCCCCGCCCCCGAGTGAGCAGCAACGTCCCACGAACAGGCTTCGGTGAGGTCAGAAGCACACACCAGCTTCGGTAGGTCAGAAGCGCCCTACCAGGGGCTGGGAAGGGATCATCGGGAGGAACCCTGGGAACCGGGCGATGGAACACGGCTCAGCGGCCTCCTGCCCAGGACCTCCCCGCGCCTGGAACATCCAGAGGACGCAGGAGGTCCTGTCTCCCGAACGGACTTGTCCTTTGAACCTACTTCACTTAAAACTGCATAAAACAAAAATGAGAAGCTTACCAAGATCAAGTGGGGAGGGAGAGCGCCGGGATCCCCCGCCCCCGGACTCACATTGCCCCTCCCCGAGCAGGTCACAGAACTCCACATCTGGTTTTCTCTACAGCATCGCCATGTAAACATGTGCTCTAAACACCACGGCTCAGTTCTCCCTGATTTTGAATATCGTGTCAACCGGCCCATGTTCCTCCCTTCCTGTCTGGCTTCTCTCTCGCCACCGTATCCGGGAGGCGCGTCCGCATAGTTTCACTCCCTGACGCTCCCACGACTTCGAGCCATTGAGCTGCTAGTGTGACCCGCTTGCTGCCCGTCTGGGACACGAGTGACACACATGTGTGAGTCTGCCTGGGCTCATCTGCCGGGCATACAGCCCACACGGGGCTGCTGGGTCGGGGGGCTGCAGCCTACAGGAGGGGGTGCCCGAGCCGCCCCCAGAGCGGCCCCTGTGCTCCCGCTCCCCCACATCATCCTGGGCAGCGTAACAGCGCCTAACGTGATTTCGCTGTTTCTTTTATTGTGGTGGAGCACTCAACACACGATCAACCCTCTCGGCAAAATTTTAGGTGTACATGCAGTGCTGGTGTCTGCAGGCTCGGGGCTGCGCGGCCAGTCTCGACAGCTCCCACCCCGCACAACTGAAACTCCATCCCTCGAACGGCACCCCCGCCCTTCGCTCCGCTCCGCTCCCGTGAGTTCCAGGACTCTTGGGGGCCCTGTCAGCGTCAGCAGTGTTTGTCTTTTGGTGACCGACTGATCTCACTTAGCATAATGTCCTCAAGGTTCGTCCAGGTTGTTCCCAAACGGCAGGATTTTCTTTTTCAAGGATGAACACTATGTCCTTGTAAGTAGCTGCCACATTTCATTCATCCATCCATGGAACATTTAGGCCGTTTCCGTATCTCAGCTAATGTGAATAGTGCCGCAGTGGACGTGAGGGTGCAGATATCTCTGGGATACCGATTTCATGTCCTGTGGCTAGGCACCCAGAGGGATCACTGGATCAGAGGGTAGCTCTTTCTAACTTTCTGAGGAACCTCCATACGGTTCTCCAGAGTGGCAGCACCAGCTTGCATTCCCACCAAGAGCGCACGAGGGCTCCCCTTTCTCCACATCCTCACCAGTACCTATCTTCTTCTGTTTTTTATATTAGCCGTCCTGACAGGCACTCAGTGCTATCTCCGTGCTTTTCGTTTGCATCTCCCTGGGAACAAATTAAACTGAGCACCTCTTGGGTTAATCTGGATACCTGCTTTCACACCATACCTGTCCACGTCCCTTGTCTGTCTTTCCGTAGAGGTGTCATGCTTTCCTTTTTGATGGACAGGAGTTCTGTATGTGTGCGGGATAAGAACATTTTGTTGCTTACACATATTGTAAATATCTTCTCTCACACTGCAATTTGCCTATTTGCTCAATTAGTCTTTTAGTGAACAATACTTACTCATTTTAATGTAATCAAATGTAACCAACTTTTAGCCAGTCTTTCCTTTAGCACTTTTTGTGAAGATGTTCTAGGTCACTTGTACACTGAGAGTCACAATCCACTTGTAATGAATTTTATAGTATGAGGTTAGAAGCAAGGATTATTCTCCCAGTGTGGAGAGCCCATAGTCCCAACTCTTTGTTTTGTTTTGTTTTGTTTTTTTAAAGATTTTATTTATTTGACAGAGAGAGACACAGCGAGAGAGGGAACACAAGCAGGGGGAGTGGGAGAGGGAGAAGCAGGCTTCCCGCAGAGCAGGGCGCCCGATGCGAGGCTCGATCCTGGATCATGACCTGAGCCGAAGGCAGACGCTTAACGACTGAGCCACCCAGGTGCCCCTCTTTGTTTTGTTTTTAAAGAGTTTTTTTTAGATAGAGACAGAGCATGCGTGGGGGGAAGGGCAGAGGGAGAGGGACTAGCAGACTCCCCACTAGGCGCAGAGCCCACCTCGGGGCTGGATCCCAGGACCCTGAGCTCACAACCTTATCCGACTGTGCCACCCAGGACCCCCAACTCTCTGTTTTTTGTTTTCAAGACCACCCTGTCCTCACGGCCCAGGAGTCAGGCTGTTCTTGTCAGTGGAGCGGGCGTGCCTCTAGATGCTTTTACTCCATTGCTCAGTGTACTCCTCTTCCAGTGCCACAGTGTTTCCATAGTCGTGGGTTTACATAATTAGTCCCGACACTCGACAGAACCATTTCCTTCCTCTAAGAGAGTATCTTGGTTTTTCCTGGCCTTTGCGTTTCCACAAATACTATATAATCAGCTTGTCAATGCCCATAAAATATTGTTACAATTTTAACTGGGACAACACTGAATCTACAAATCCATTTGGGGAGAAGTAATGTGTTTACAATATTGAGTCTTCTAATCCATGAACATGGTATATATCTTTTCATTCATTTCTTTTTAAGTTTCTCTCAGTGTTTAAAGGTTTGGAGTATAATGGACTTATTTTTTGTTAGATCCATCTCTATTTGATGTTTGGTATTATTATGTTAGCACAAATGGGAATTTTTCTAAATTTCACTTTCTAACTATTGCTAGTATAGAAAAATAACTTTTATTTAGCTAACTCACTAAACTCAATTTTAATTTGTAAGTTTTAATTTCCACATATGTGCCATATAGTCACTTTGTCAATAAATAATAATTTATTTCTTCCTTTCAAATCCTGACATCTTTTTAAAGTAATAATTAAGTGCCATTAAACACAGGTTAAAAAAAATTATTATTACCACAAATACTATTACACAATAATTTACACCTCAAAATGGGAACCAAGTTTTAGCACACATTCTTTGGAAAGAATTATAATTTGGCCCCAAACAGTAATTTCATATCAAGGGCTTCTTCGTAAAAGATCATATTGTTCTGTTCAAATGTTGAATAAAAGGTAATAATGTTAAAAGAAACATCACCTTTTATGAAACACCCATATGGAATGACATTAAAAAATCAGAATAATCATTCAGCTCTGAGCATCTATTATGGAAGCCTACCTTAAGTTGGTACCAACTCAAAAAAGCCAAAATTTACTTTGGGAAACCTTGTTTTGAGAGGAATGAATTTTCTTCAAATGAAAAAATAAAGCTACTGTACTATTACCGTAACACCTCCAAAAATATTTACAAAAAGTGGACAGGGAACTAGCTCTTAAATTTGACTGCAGATTGAACTCACTTGGAGGAGCAAAAGATGACAACACTGGGTCCCATCTGCAGAAATTCCGATTTTACCATACGAGGCACACTTCTTCAATCCTGCTGCTTTCCTTTCTCTCTTTTTATTATTTCTTTTTCCCCTTCTCCTCTTCCTCACCCTCACTCCATGCTTGTCCTTCTTTTCCTTCCTGATGTCTTACCCCACATTGCCCTAAGCCCTCCAGTAGACAGTGGAAATAAGTGGTGATAATTGGTATTCTGTTGTTCTCCATCTCAAAAAGAAAACATTCAACACATCACTATTAGAAATACTTGCTTTTTAAATAGATATTGTCAAATTAAACTAATTCACTTTTAACCTATCTTCCTATTATCCAAAGGCTATCTTCCTATTATCCAAAGGCATTAATAGACTTTGAATCTTATGAAATGCCTTCTTCCATTTACTGAGATGATCACATGCTTCTCCTTTAATCTGTGCCTCTGGCAGCTACCATTTCCCTCTCTGGTTCTATGAACTTTTTTTTTTTTTTCCAGACATCATAGAGTATTTGTCTTTCTCCCTCTGGCTTATTTCACTTAGCATGATGACCTCCACGTTCATTCATGTTGTCACAAACAGCAAGATCTCCTTGTTTTTATGGCTCAGTAGTATTCCACTGTATATATTTACCACATTTTCTTTATTCATTCAAGTGTTAACACTTAGCTTGTTTCCATATCTTGGCTATTGTGAATAATGTTGCAAGGAACACGGGGGTACAGATATCTCTTCAAAATAGTGACTTCATTTCTTCAGATCTATACCCAGAAGTGGGATTGCAGGATCATATGGTAGTTTTATTTTTTTGAGTAACTTCCACACAATTTTCTATAATGGCTTTACCAGTGTGTATTCCCACCAGCAATATACAAGGTTTCCCTTTCTCCCCATGACCTTGCCAACAATTGTTATCTATGGTCTTTTTGAAAACAGCCATCCTGACAGGTGTGAGGCAATATCTCGTTGTGGTTTTGATTTGCATTTCCCTGATGATTAGTGGTGTTGAGTACCTGTTCATATATCTCTTGGCAATTTCTATGACTTCCCTGGAAATACATCTATTCAGATTCTTTACATATTTTAAATTGGATTATTTGAGGGGTCTTTTGTTTTTGCTATTGAGTTGTGTGAGTTCCTTACTTTAGATACTGCCCCTTATCAGATACATAATTTGTAAATATTTTCTCATTCTGTAGGATGCCTTCTCACTTTCTTTTGCTGTACAAAAGCTTTTTAGTTTGATGTAATCCCAGTTACATTTTTTAACAATTTTTGCTTTTGTTTCTTGTGTTTTTAGTGTCATATTCATTGTCAATGATTTTTTTCCTGTTTTCTTCTAGAAGTTTTATGATATCAGGTCTTTAATCCATTTTGAGTGGATTTCTGTAAGTGGTGTAAGATGAGGGTCCAATTTCATTCTTCTATATGTAGATAGCCAGGTTTCCCAGAACCATTTATTGAAAAGACTATCCTTTCCCCTTGTGTATACTTGGCACCCTTGTCATAGATTAGTTGACCATACATTCATCTCTTTTTTTTTTTTTTTTAAAGATTTTATTTATTTATTTGAGAGAGTGAGAGAGCACAAGTCGGGGTTGGGGGAGGACAAATAGACTCCTCACTGAGCAGGGAGCCCAATGCGGGGCTCAATCCCAGCACCCTGGGATCATGACCTGAACCGAAGGCAGATGCTTAACCAACTGAGCCACCAGGCGCCCTGGGAGTCTGACTCTTGATTTCAGCTCAGGTTGTGGTCTCAGGGTCGTGGAATCAAGCCCTGCTTAGGCTCTCTACACTCAGTGCAGAGTCTGCTTCAGATTCTCTTTCACCCTCTCCCCCTCCAACTCGTGCTCTCCCTTCTCTCAAAATAAATAAGTAAAATCTTAAAAAGATGTTTGGAAGAATTCACCAGTGGTCTGGACTTTTATTTGTTGGAAGATTTCTGATTACTGATTTAATGTCCTTACAGTTATAGATCCATTCAGATTTTCTATTTTTTTCATGATTCAATCTTCATAGGCTTTGTGTGTAAGTGTAGAAATTTATCCATTTTTCCTAGGTTATCCAATATGTTAGCCTAACTGTTCATGGTAGTTTCTCATGATTCTTTGTATTACTATGGAATCAGTTGTGACATCTCTTTCAGTTCTGATTTTGAGTCCTTTTTTTCTTAGTTTAGCTAAAGGTATGTCAATTTTTTTTTTTAAGATTTTATTTATTTATTTGACAGAGAGAGAGCACAAGTAGGCAGAGAGGCAGGCAGAGGGAGGGGGAGAAGCAGGCTCCCCACTGAGCAGGGAGCCCAACGCAGGGCTCAATCCTAGGACCCTGGGATCATGACCTGAGCCGAAGGCAGACGCTTAATCGACTGAGCCACCCAGGTGCCCCAATTTTGTTTACATTTTCAAAAAAGCTTGCTCTTCATTTCATTTATGTTTTGTATTGTTTTTCTGGCCCACTTATTTCTGCACTTATCTTTGTTGTTTCCTTCTTTCTGCAAACTTTGCACTTGGATTGCTTTTCTTTTTCCAGTTCTTGGAGGTGTGAAGTTAGATTTTCTTGTTTCTTAATGTAGACTTTTATCACTATAAACTTTCCTCTTAAAACTGCTTTTGGTACATCTCATAAGTTTTGGTATTTTCATTTGTCTCAAAGTATTTTATTATTTCCCTTTTCACTTCTTCTTTGACCCACTGTTTATTCAGAAGTATGTTTTATAGTTTCCATGTATTTGTGCATTCTCCTGCCTCCCTCCTGTCACTGATTTCTAGTTTCATACCATATAGTCAAAAAAGACAACAATGTGATTTCAATCCTTTTACATTTGTTAAGACCAATTTCATGATCTAACAAATGATCTATCCTGGAGAATTTTCCATGTTTGTTAAGATTGTGTATTCTGCTACTGTTTGAGGTGGGAAGGAGGTATTCTGTACATGCCTGTTAAATCCATTTATAATAAAATGCCATTCCAGTCAATATTTCCTTATTGACTTTGATCTATCCATTGTTGAAAGTGAGGTATTTAAGTCTATACTGTCTATATCTTTTAATTGGTGAACTTAATCCATTTACATATAAAGTAATTATTGATAAGTAAGGACTTACTATTGCCATCTTATTGTTTTCTGGCAGTTTTATAGTTCCTTTATTCCTTTCTTCCTCTCTTGCTGTCTTCCTTTGTGATTTGATGATTTTTTGTAGTGTTATGCTTTGTTTCCTTTCTCTTTATTTTGTATATTAGAGCTATTTGTGATAACTATGAGCCTTACTTTAAAAACATAGTTATGGGCCCCTGGGTGGCTCAGTCGTTAGGCGTCTGCCTTCGGCTCGGGTCATGATCCCAGGGTCCTGGGATCGAGTCCCACATCGGGCTCCCTTCTCGGCGGGAGGCCTGCTTCTCCCTCTCCCACTCCCCCTGCTTGTGTTCCCTCTCTCACTGTGTCTCTCTCTGTCAAATAAATAAAATCTTTAAAAAAATAATAAGTAAATAAATAAATAAAAATATAGTTATAACAGTTCATTTTAAGCTGATAACTTCAATTGCATACTGAAACTCTACACTTATACTTCCCCCACACACGTTTTTATGTTTTGATAACACAATGTACATCTTTTTTATATTTTGTATCCATTAAAATTATTGTAACTATAGTTTTTTTAATACTTTTGTCTTTTAACATTTATACTAGATTTAAGTGATTTAGACACAGCCATCATATTCTGAATGAGTATGTGCTTTTACCAGTAAGTTTTATACTTTCATGTGTTTTCACGTTACTAATTAGCATCCTTTTACTTCAGCCTGAAGAACTTTCCTTAGCATTTCTTCTAAGGCAGGTATAGTGGTGAACTCCCTCAGCTTTTGTCTGAGAAAGTCTTTATTTCTCCTTCATTCCTGAATGACAGCTTTGCCAGTATTCTTAGTTGTCAGTTTTTTACTTTCAGCACTTCAAATATGTCATTCCATTCTCTCCTGGCCTACAAGGTTTCTGCTGTGAAATCTGCTGAAAGCCTTGCAGGTATTCACTTGTTTGAAATGAAGTGGGTTTCTTCCCATGTCTTGCTGTGTTCAAAATTATCACTGTCTTGATTTTTGATAGTTTAATGTGTCTTGGTGAATTTGGGTTGAATCTGTTTGGGGTCCTGTGAGATTCAAGTGCCTGGATGTACATATCTCTTTCTAGATTTGGGAATTTTCTTAAATAAGCTTTCTGCCCTTTCTTTCTCTTTTCTTTTGGGTCTCCCACAATGCAAATATTAGTTGCTTGATGGTGCCCCGTAATTCACATAGGCTTTCTTCACTTTTTTTTTCATTCTTCTTTCTTTTTTCTCCTATGACTATATAATTTCAAATGACCTGTCCTGATGTTCACAAATTCTTTCTTCTGCTTGATCAAGTTTGATATCCATGCTGTCTATTGCATTTTTTTCATTTCATTCATTGTATTCTTCAGCTCCAATATTTATTTGGTTCTTTTCATGACTTCTGTTTCTCTACTGAACTTCTCATTTTCTTCACATACTTTTTTCCTGATTTTGTTGAGTTCTTTACACGTAGTCTGTTAACCTTAAAAACAAATCTGTCGGAGAACCTGGGTGGCTCAGTCACTAGGCGTCTGCCTTCAGCTCAGGTCATGATCCCAGGGCCCTGGGATCGAGCCCCGCATCAGGCTCCCTGCTCAGCGGGAAGCCTGCTTCTCCCTCTCTCACTCCCCCTGCTTGTGTTCCTTCCCTTACTTTGTCTCTCTCTGTCAAATAAATAAAATCTTTAAAAAAATATTTTAAAAATATACTTAAAAACATAAAACTGTCAGTTATTTTACCAGCAAATATGGGTTTATTTGGGAATAAGAGAGAATTGCAATCTGGCAAAAGCAAGCTATGACAAAAGCATAGGCAAGTTGGGAGAACAAAAGGAGAAGAGGCTCTTTTAGAGAGGAAAGGGGGTGTAGGGAGGGGCTGTTGTAAACTAAAAGCCTATTGGAGCGAACTGGGAGCTGGAAGTATAGTGGCCTCTCACTAGCTGAGCTGTGACTGCCTCTCATTGACTGGGCTGTTGCGGGGATGGAAGAAAACTTCCTCCCTCCTGCGGGAGTAGTAAAGTAGCATCCACCTGTGAGGTCCTTCTCTTCCTATTGGATCTGTAATTGACAACCAGTGCTTGGTGTGAGAGCTCCCCCTGCCAGCCTCTGAACTCCATTCTAGACAAGGTTTCCTTTTATTTTCACAGTTTTCTTGTAGCTCACCAAACTGCCTTAAAATAGTAAGTTTGAATCCTTTGACAGTTCATACATCTTCAACCTCTGGGATCTGTTACAGGAAAAGTATTGTGTTCCTTTGGTGGTGTCATGTTTCCCTGCTTTTTTGTTTCTTGTAGCCTTGTGTTGCTAACTTTGCATTTGATGAACACAGTCATCTCTTGTAGCCTTTACAGATGGGTTTTGGTTGGGGAAGACCACCTGTGAGTGGGTGCAGGATACCAGCTGTGGTGGTTCCAGCTACAGGACAGGCCCAGCAGTGTAGTCTCTGTGCAGATCTATCAGCCAAGGTGAGCGTCAGCACAGGTGGCAGGGACCCTAAACTAAACTGCAGGTGGCTGCAGTGGCCGTGCGGGCTGTTGGGGTCTTCAATGGTGAAGGCTGCTGGGTACCTCCTGACCTTTTTCTGCCATGGGATGTTGCAGCTAAGGTGATCCATCCCGGGGGGTGGGTCCAGCTGGTGGGCACCCTCATAGAGTGGCGGCACTGGTGTCTGATGTGCAGGTGCCCATGGTCCAGACACTGAACAGGGGTCTGGAGTGCAGGCACTCACAGAGGGATGATGGCTCCAGGTTCCGGAGCACTGCCTAGCCCACAGTGATGATGGCCCCAGTGCCTCGGGTGCATGAGTGTGGAGTTGCCATAGAGCTGAAGTCTGAAGCACCGGTGCACCCAGAGCAGCCAGGGGCCTGGGATCTGCACAGGGCTGGGGAGGCAGCAGGCAGTCCTGATCTGAGGAGACTGCACAAGAGAGCAGATCCTTCTGGAAAGGGGGTGCAGCAGCATCTCCTTCCCTAGGGGGTCTATGGTAGCAATGGCCGTTGGTTATGCCCGTGGCAAAAACTATGTCTTTTGTGAAGCAGGCCACTGGGGTCTGCCAACTAGCATATGAGTCCTCTGCTGTGAAAGCTGTGGGGAGCCCAGGCGGCCACAGGGGCTACCAAGGTCCTCCAAGGTCCTCCCCAGAGCATGCCACTGGGGCCCATGATGGCACCCACCATGGGACTCAGAGAGCCCCACCTTATTTTTTGATCCTAGCCATTTCCTGATGTCTCACATAAGCCTGTCTCCCCAGCGATCCTTTCTATGCAATAGCATTTTTGCTCCACTATGTTGCCAAAGGTTCTTAACTGGACACTTGAGCCCTCCCAAGGCTGTTTCCATTAATGGATAGATGTCTCAGTGTTTGTATGGGGGTATGAAGGCTGGTACCTCCTATGCTGCATCCTGCTGACATCACTCCTTCCAGTTATCCTTGGAGGGGCCTGTTTCTCTCTCTGTGGTTTTAATCTGAGCAGAGTTCTCTACTCCTTACATGAATTCCATTTGTCCTTTCCCTTTTTTTCAACAGCTATCACCTATTTTCCAACATCTGGCTGAGTTCATCCATTTCACTCTGATGAACATTTGTTGGCTGAGACAATGCAGCATCCACCCCTCCCTCATGTGGCAGGGAACAACTGTCCCTATTTCCAACTCCAGGGATATGCACCTGTCTGTGCATCCAGCCACCTGTCCACATAATTGCTTCAGAGACAGGACTCCTAGTTCTGCAGGGTGGACTCTGGCCCAGAACTTCAGAATCTTTCTGAACAGAAATAATTCTCTTTTCTGCCTGTATTTCACCCTGGAAGACAACACCCTGAGCTCTTCCAGAAATCTTGCCACCACAAAGGACAAGTGTGAGAGGGTTTTTAATTACTGATTTTTTAAAAAAATATTTATAGCACTTTTCAGAGTTTCTGTATCTTCTTATGTAAGTTTGGTAAGTTATATTTCTCCAAGACATCATCCATGTTTTGAAATTTATTGGCATGCAGTTACACATAATATATTTTCCTCTTTTTCTCAGTGTTAGTCAGACTACAGCAATTCCTGAGATTGTGCCTTGTCTTTTCTATAGTCAGTCTCATCAGGGGCACACCAATTTTATTAGACATTTCAAAGAGCCAATTTCAAGCTTTGTTAACACTCTTTTGTATGTTTGTTTTATATTTTATTAATTTGTACTCTTATCTGTTGTATTTCCTCTTTATTTGGGTTTTTCTTTTTGTATCGGACATTATTTTTAGCCCTTTCTCCTTTCTAATATATGCATTCCTGCAAAATTATAGCTTTAGCTGCATGCCCAAGTTTTGATATGTAATATTTTTATTTGCATGATTTTCATGTCCTTAACCAGAGTATTTTTTTAATTTCCATTATAATTTCTTCTTTGCTTCATGGGATATTTATAAGTGCATTTTCTTTATATATATATATATATATATATATAAGCACAATTCTTTTTTTTTTTTTAAAGATTTTATTTATTTATTTGAGACAGAGAGCACATGAGAGGGGGAGGGTCAGAGGGAGAAGCCTCGGCAGGGAGCCTGATGCGGGACTCGATCCCGGGACTCCAGGATCATGACCTGAGCTGAAGGCAGTCGCTTAACCGACTGAGCCACCCAGGCGCCCTATAAGCACAATTCTTAACTGAAAAATATAAAGAGACTTTTTAGGGATCTCTTGTTTTTGAATTCCAGCTTCTGTCCAAATGTAGTTGGAGAACATGCATTGAATGATTTTAATCCTTTGGAATTTACTGAGATTTGCTTTGTGTCCTGCATATAGCTAATTTAAAAATACTCTATGTGGACTTAAAAACAAATGTGTATTCTTCGGCCACTGGGTGTTCTACATACAGACCAATATTGTTAATTCTATTGTTAAAATCCATTATATCCTTATTGATTTTTGTCGTCGTGTTCTAAAGGCTAAAACTCGCATAACAATTGCAGGTCTATTTCTTCATTTACTTCTGTCAGTTTTTGCTTTATATATGTTGAGGCTATGTTACTAAAGACACAGAAATATGGAATTATTCTTTCTTCCTGGAGAGCTGAACTTTTCACCATTATGTCTGCCTTAAAGCCTATTTTGTCTGATACAAAAAGAGCTACACTAGCTTTCTTTAGTATTTGCATGCCGTGCTTTTTCCATTTCTTTATGTTACCTTTTTGTATTCTTAGGTCTTAGTTTGTTATTGGTTTGTTCTCTTTTTTCACATTTGGCAATCTTTGATATTTAGTCCATTTATATTTAATTACTGATCTATTTGGGTAAAAACTACCATCTTACTAATGATTTTCTATGTGTCATGCATGTTCGATGTTACTTTTTCTCTCCTTCCTTATCTTTTGTGTTTTAAGAATTCTTCCCCACTACACCCCACCACGAGTGTGTGAGTGATCTACTATTTTATAATTCCCACAGGATCATTCTAGAGACAACAATACACATACTTTTTGGGGAGATTTTTCACTATAAATTCAATCTTTTTAACTGACACAGGAGCATTCAGGTTAACTATTCCATCTTGGATGAGTTTTAGCAGGTTGTGGCTTTTGTGGAATTAGTCCATTTCATCTAAGTTGTTAAATTCATGTGGGTAGGTTTGTTCATAGTATTCCATGACTATGATTCCATGATTATTATTCTTTTATGCAGGGTCTGTGGTGATATCGCTTTTATTCCTGATATAAGTACTCAGAGATTCATCATAATTAGTGATTTTCTTCAAACAACCAGCTTTTTTTGTGTTTCATTGGTTTTGTCTGTTGTCTTTTCTATTTCAAATTTCATTGATTTCTGCTCTTTATTCCCTTCATTCTGCTTGCTTTGGATTTATTTTTTCCTAGTTTTTAAAAATTTCTTAAGATGGACGCTTGGGTTATTGAATTGAGACTTCCTTTTTAATCTAACCATGTAGTGCTATAAAATTTTCTCTACTGCATTGGCTGCGTTCCACAAATTTTAATATGTTGCATTTTCATTCTTGTTCATTTCAAAATGTTTCTAATTTTCCTTGAGATTTCTTCTTTGACTTACATATTTACTTACTACTGAGAGAAGAGTGTTAAAGTCTCCACTATAATTGTAGATTTGTCTATGTCTCCTTTCAAAAGAAAAGAAAAATACAGAAAACAGTATGGAGGTTCCTCAAAAAATTAAAAATTAGAACTGCCATATGACCTAGCAATTCCATTTCTGGGTATTTATCCAAAGAAAATGACTTCTGTTGTTGAAGTTCCATTGTTAAAGCTCTGCTGTTAGGTGCATTCATATTTAGAACTGTTATGTCATCTTGATGAATTGACCCTTTTAGGACTATGTAATTTTTTTTCCCTTTAAACTGAAGCATAACTGACATACAATATCCCATTAGTTGCAGATGCCCATCATACTGATTCAATATTTATATACATTACAAAATGACCCCATAAGGATAGTTACCACTTATCACAATTCTTAAAATATTATTGACTATATTCCTTATACTGTACATCCCTATGACTTATTTATTTTAAACGGGAAGTCTGTACCAATTAATCCCCTTCACATACTTCACTTATCCCCCAGCCCCTCCCTTCTCTGGTAAAGAAAGCTTGTTTCCTTTATCTATGAGTCTGTTCCTGTTTTGTCTTGTTTATTTGTTTCTTTTTTGTTCGTTTTTAGATATCAAATATAAGTAAAATAATATGGGATTTGTCTCTGACTTATTTCACTTAGCATAATATCCTCTAGGTCCATCTTTGTTGTTGCAAATTGCAAGCTTTCATTCTTTTTTATGGCTAATATTCCTCTGTGTGTGTGTGTGTGTATCTCACATCTTCTTTATCCATTCATCTACTGATGGATACTTAGGTTGCTTCCATATCTTGTCTATTGTGAATAATACTGCAATGACCACAGAAGTGCATGTATCCCTTCAAATTGGTGTTTTCATTTTCTTTGGATAAATACCCAGAAATGGAATTGCTAGGTCATATGGCAGTTCTAATTTTTAATTTTTTGAGGAACCTCCATACTGTTTTCTGTAGTGGCTGCACCAGTTATTCCCATCAACAGTGCACAACAGTTCCCTTTTCTCCACATCCTCACCAACACTTGTTATTTCTTGTCTTTTTTATTCTAGCCATTCTGACAGGTGTGAGGTGATACCTCCTTGCAGTTTTGATTTGTAGTTCTCTGGGGATTCATGATGTTGATCATCTTTTCATGTGTCTTTTGGCCATCTGGATGTCTTCTTTGGAGAAATGTCTGTTCAAGTCTTCTGCCCATTTTTTTTTTTAATATTAACTTGTATAAGTTCTTTATATATTTTAGATATTAACTCCTTATCAAATATATGGTTTACAAATATCTTCTCCCATTTTCTCTCAAAATGTTGCTTTTCGTTTTCTTGATAATTTCCTTTACTGTACAAAAGCTCTTTAGTTTGATGTAATCCCATTTGTTTATTTTAGTTTTTGTTGCCCTTGCCTAAGGAGAGTGGTCCAAAAAAATACTGTTAAGACCAATGTCAAACAGCTTATGGTCTGTTTTCCTCTAGGAGCTTTAATCCAAGTCTTTAATCCATTTGAATATATTTTTGTATATGACTAAGATAATGGTCCAGTTTAATTCTTTTGCACAGAGCTGTCCAATTTTTCCAACACCATTTGTTGAAGTGACATTCTTTTTCCCCACTGTATATTCTTGCCTCCTTTGTCACGGAATTGACCACATATGCATGGGTTTATTTCTGGGCTCTCTATTCTATTCCATTGATCTGTATCTGTTTTCAAGCCAATACCATACTTTTTTTTTATTACTATTTTTTTTTAAGATTTTATTTATTTATTTGAGACAGAGAGAGCGAGCACGAGCAGGGAGGAGGGTCAGAGGAAGAGGGATAAGCAGACTCCCCGCTGAGCAGGGAGCCCAACACAGGGCTCGATCCCAGGACCCTGAGATCATGACCTCAGCCAAAGGCAGATGCTTAACCGACTGAGCCACCCAGGCGCCCCTGATTACTATGGCTTTGTAATATAGCTTGAAATCAGGGAGCATGATACCTCCAACCTTTGTTCTTCCTTCTCTGGGGTCTTTTGGCTATTTAGAGTCTTTTGTGATTCCACAAATTTTAGGACTCTTCCAGTTCTGTGAAAAATGCTATTGGTACTTTGAGGACTGCATTGAATCTGTAGATTGCTTTGCACAGTATGGACCTTTTAACGGTATTAATTCTTCCAATCCATAAACAAGGAATATCTTTCTGTTTATTTGAATTATCAATTTCTTTCATCAATGTCATAGTTCTCAGAGTACAGATCTTTCCCTTTCTTGGTTAAATTTATTCCTAGGTATTTCATTCTTCCTCTTTTTTTTAAAGATTTTATTTATTTATTTGACAGAGAGACACACAGCGGGAGAGGGAACACAAGCAGCAGGAGCGGGAGAGGGAGAAGCAGGCTTCCTGCTGAGCAGGGAGCCCAACGCGGGGCTCCATCCCAGGACCCTGAGATCATGACCCAAGCCGAAGGCAGATGCTTAATGACTGAGCCACCCAGGCACCCCTAGGTATTTCATTCTTCGTGATGCAATTGTAAATGGGATTGTTTTCTCAATTTCTGATAATTCATTACTAACGTATAGAAATGCAACTGAGTTATGTACGTTAATTTTGTTTCCTGCAACTTTACTGAACTCATTTCAGGCATAACTTGGAGATATTGTGGGTTTAGTTTCAGACTACTGCAATAAAATGAATATTGCAATAAAGTGAGTCAAATGAATTTTTTGGTTTCCCAATGCATATAAAAGTTATGTTTACACTATAGTCTGTTAAGTGTGCAATAACGATATATATATATATATATATATATTTTTTTTTTTTTTTTTTAAAGCACTGTATATACCTTAACTTAAAATTACTTTATTTCTGGGCAGTGTGGGTGGCTCAGTTGGTTAAGTGTATCTTGATTTCAGCTCAGGCCATGATCTTCGGGTCGTGAGATTGAGCCCTGAGCTGGGCTTTGCACTGGGTGTGGGGCCTGCTTAAGATTCTCTCTCGCCCTCTCCATGTCCCCCACCCTCTGCCCCAGCTCACTCTCTCAAATAAAAATACTTTATTTCTAAAAAATGCTAACCATCATCTGAGTTACCAGAGAGTCAAAATCATACTTCTGGTCTTGCCTTGATGTTGATGGCTGCTGCCTGAACAGGGTGATGGTGCTAAAAATAGGGGGGGTTGTGGCATTTTCTTAAAATAATACAATGAAGTTTGCCACATTGACTCTTCCTTTCAGGAACAATTTCTCTGTAGCATGCAATGCTGCTTGATACCACTAAACTTCTTTCAAAATTGGAGTCAATCCTCTCAAACGCTGCCACTGCTTTGTCAACTAAGTTTATATAAAATTCTAAATCCTTTGTTGTCATTTCAACAATCTTCACAGCATTTTCACCAAGAGTACATTCTACCTCAAGAAACCACTTTCTTTTCTTTGCTCATCCATAAAAAGCAACTCTTCATCCATTCAAATTTTATCATGAGAATGCAGTAATTCAAATACAATAATGAACAACTTTGAAATATTGCAAGAATTACCAAAATGTGACACAGAGACACAAAGTGAGCAAATATCATTAGGAAAATGTCATCAAAAGACTTCCTTTACACAGAATTGCCAAAATCCTTCAATCTGCAAAGAAATACAGTATCTGTGAAATGCAATAAAGCACACAATAAAATGAGGTATGCTTATATCAGTTATAATAGTTTTTTTGGTGGAGTCTTTATAGTTTTCTATATATGACATCATGTCATCTGCTTATAGTGATAATTCTACTTCTTCCTTTCTAATTTGGGTGCCTTTTATTTCTTTTTCTTGCCTAATTGCTGTGACTATGATTTCTAACACTATGTTAAATAAAAGTGATGAGATTGGACATCTTTGTCTCATTCTTGATCTTAGACAAAAAGCATTCACCTTTTCACCATTGAGTATGACATTACCTGTCGGTTGTCATATATGGCCTTTAATCTGTTGAGGTACATTTCTTCTATACCCACTTTGTTTAGAGTTTTTATCATAAATGGATACTGAGGAGCGCCTGGGTGGCTCAGTTGTTTAAGCAACTGCCTTCAGCTCAGGTCATAATCCCGGAGTCCCAGGATCAAGTCCCACATTGGGCTCCTTGCTCAGCAGGGAGTCTGCTTCTCCCTCTGACCCTCTCCTGTCATGCTCTCTCTCTCTCAAATAAATAAAATCTTAAACTTAAAAAAAAAAATGGATACTGAATTTTGTCAAATTATTCTTCTGCAGATATAATTATCCTTTCTTTCGTTAATGTAGCATAAGTGTGGAACCATTCTTACATCCCTGGTATAAATCCCACTTCATTGTGGTGAATGGTTCTTTTAATGTATTGTTGAATTCAATTTGCTAATATTTTGTTGAGACTTTCTGCATCTATGTGCATCAAGGATACCGATTTGTAATTTTTTTGTTGTTGTTAGTGTCTTTGTCTGGTTTGGTGTCAGGGTAATGCTGGCCTCACAGAAACAGTTTTGATGCATTCATTCCTCTTCGACTTTTTGGAATAGTTTGAAAAGGACAGGTACTAACTTTTTTTAAATGTTTGGTAGAATTCAAGATGGGAAGATGGCAGTGGAGTAGGAGGCCCCTAGGCTCACCTAATCCCACAAGTACAACTAGTTATGAAATCATCCTAAATACCCCAGAAATCTGTCTGAAGACTGGCAGAACAAATACCACAATTAAAGGTAGAGAAAAGGCCACATGAAGAGGTAGGAAGCACAGAGGAGGGACTTAGGAGAGAAACAGACAGTGGCTGCAGTGGTGGGGAAGGAGCCATGGTTGCACAGATGGGTGAGACAGACTAACATAAAGGGGAGCACATGAGGAAAACAATCCCCATAGCAATTGGCTTGGAAAGTGAGAGTGGTAAAATTTCATGAGTTCTTGCGACCAGTGGGGCTTAAAGCCCGTTGTTTTAAAAGTCAGTGGGCTTGGCTGGGATAGAGCCCAGAGGGTACTGCACTGCTCTGAGAAAAGACAGGCAAACAACTCACACAGTGTGGAAACAGGGATCTGAACAGTGCCCAGGCACACAGTGGGGAGGCTGTGTGCTCATCTCAGAGAATATCCCAAAGAGACATCATTCACAGAGAGACCACTCTAGGAACAAAGGAACTCTCCAGCACCATTTCCCTCCCCTGCCCCTCAGTGTAAGCATAGGGCCACCTGCAGGAACCAGCGCAGCTCAACACTCACTACCTAACTTGCTTACACCAAGCCCCACTCCAGACCATGCTCCAGAAAAAATGCACTTCCCAGTTACACCTGTCTCAGTCCCAGTACAGCGGACTCCTTCCCCCAGGAGATTGGCCTAAACCACTGCCCACACCACATCTCCCAACTTGGGAGTTTTGCAGGGCCTCTATTCTGGCAACAGTGGCGGCAAGTCTCATTTCACAAGCAGACAAGAGCACATCTAATTAAGATGCGCCACATTCAGGCCAGGGACCAAACACTGCCCACAGCAGACAAAGAGAGCCTCTGAAGTTGACTGGCCTGAAAAATAAAGCAGCCAGGACACAACAGCATAGCCCACAAAACACACATTGGAGACACTCCCTGAAGTGCCAGACCCTGGGGAACAGAGGACACTACATCACAGGGCACACTACAGGACCTCTTCTTCATAAAGCCATTACCCTCAAGAAGTGGAGACATAGCTGACTTTCCTAACACACAGAAACAGGCACAGAGATGTAGACAAAACAAGAAGACAGAGGAATTTATCCCAAATGAAAGAACAGGACAAGATAACAGCTGGAGACCTAACTGAAACAGATATACGTAACATATCTGAGGGAGTATTTAAAGCAATGATCAAAAGGATACTCACTGGACTTGAGAAAAGAGTAGAAGACATGACTGAGACCCTTAAAAGAGATAACAAATAACATAGCAGAGGAAAGGATTCAATAAACAAAATGAGAAACATACTTGATGGAATGAACAGCAGGCTGGAAGAAGCAGAAGAATGAATTAATGACCTAGAAGACAAAATAATGAAAAGTAATCAAGCTGAACAAAAGAGAGAAAAAAGAATTACGCAAAACAAGAACAGACAGAGGCAACTCAGTGACTCCATCAAACGTAATAACATTTGTATTATATGAATCTCACAAGACGAAGAGAGAGAAAAGGGGGCACAAAATTTGTTTGAAGAAATAATAGCTGAAAACTTCCCTCATCTGGGGAAGAAAACAGACATCCACATCCAGGAGGCACAGAGAACTCCCATCAAAATCAACAAAAGCAGATCCACACCAAGACATATTGTAATTAAAATGGCAAAATATAGTGATAAAGAAAAAATATTAAAAACAGCAAGACAAGATAGTTACATACAAGGGAAACTGCATAAGTATATCAGGGGATTTTTTCAGCAGAAACTTTGCAGGCCTGAAGAGAGTGGCATGATATATTCAAAGCGCTAAATGAGAAAAACCTGCAACCAAGAATACTCTATCCGGCAAGGCTATCATTCATAACAGAAGGAGAGATAAAGATTTTCCCAGACAAACAAAAGCTAAAGAAATTCATGACCACTAAACTAGCCCTGCAAGAAATATTAAAGGGGAATCTTTGAGTAGAAAGAAGACCAAGAGTGACAGTATAAAGCAGGAAACACAAAAGCAGTAAATATGAGTATTTTGTAAAAATTCAGTCAAGGAACTCATAAAAGAACATAAAATATGACACCATATACCTAAAATGTGGAGAGGAGTAAAGAATAGGTCCAAACTTAAATGATCACTGACTTAATATAGACTGTTGTAAGCACAAGATGTTATATACAAACCTAATGGTAACCATATGGAAAAAATGACTAACAAATATGCAAAGTATAGAAAGAAATACAAATATGTCACTAAAGAAACCAGCAACCCAACCTAGGATCAGAGAAAATCTTCAGAAATGACAAAACAAGTAATAAAATGGCAATAAACATATCTCAATAGTTACTCTGAATGTAAAAGGACTAAATGCTCCAATCAAAAGACAAAGGGTGGGGCGCCTGGGTGGCTCAGTCGTTAAGCGCCTGCCTTCAGCTCAGGTCATGATCCCAGCATCCTGGGATTGAGCCCCGCATTGGGCTCCCTGATCAACGGGAAGCCTGCTTCTCCCTTTCCCACTCCCCCTGCTTGTGTTCCCTCTCTCGCTATATCTCTGTCAAATAAATAAAATCTTAAAAAAAAAAATAAAAAGACAAAAGGTGACAGAATGGATTAAAAAAAAAAAAAAGACCCATCTATATACTGCCTACAAAAGACTCATTTCAGACCTAAAGACACCTGCAGATTGAAAATGAGGGGATGGAGAAACATTTATCCTGCTAATGGATGTCAAAAGAAAGCTGGACCAGCAATACTTATCTTGAACAAAATAGACTTTAAAATGAAGACTGCAACAAGAAACAAAGAGGGATGCTATATAATAATAAAGGGGACAATCCAACAAGAAGACACATCAATTGTAAATATTTATGCATCCAACATAGGAGCACCCAAATACATAAAACAGTTAATAACAAGCATAAAGGAACTCATTGATAATACTACAATAATAGTAGGGGACTTTAACACCCCACTTATATCAATGGACCCGATCATCAAAACAGAAGAGTCAAGAAGGAAACACTGGCTTTGAGTGACACACTGGACAAAATGGACATAACAGATGTATACAAAACATTCCATCCTAAAACAGAATACATATTCTTTTCAAGTGCACATGGAACATTCTCCAGAATACATCACATATTAGGCCACAAAACAAGCCTCAAGAAATTTAAAAAGATCAGTCATACCATGCACTTTTTCTGACTACAACAGTATGAAACTAGAAGTCAACCACAAGAAAAAAACCCAGAAAGACCACAAAAACATGGAGGTTAAATAACATGCTACTGAATAATGAATGGGTCAAACAGGAAATAAAAGAGGAAATTTTTAAAGCGCATGAAAACAAATGACAATGAAAACACAACAGTCCAAAACCTTTCAGATGTAGAAAAAGTGGTTCTAAGAGGGACGTATGTAGCAATACAAGCCTACCTCAAGAAGAAAATTCTCAAATAAACAACCTAACCATACACTTAAAGGAGCTAGAAAACAAACAAACAAACGAAACCTAAAACGAGCAAAAGGGAGGAAATATAATGATTAGAGCAGAAATAAATGATATAGAAACTAAAAAAAAACAGTAGAACAGATCAATGAAACCAGGTCCTGTTCTTTGAAAAAAATCAGTAAGAAAAAAAGGATTCAAATAAATAAAATCAAAATGAGAGAAGAGAAATAACAACACCACAGAAATAAATATAAACAATTATAAAAGAATACTATGAAAAACTATATGTCAACAAATTGGACAACCTAGAAGAAATGGATAAATTCCTAGAAAAATAACCTCCCAAAACTGAATCAGGAAGAAATAGAAAATTTTAACAGATGGATTACCAGCAAAGAAATTCAATCAGTAATCAAAAAACTCCCAACAAACACAAGTCCCAACAACAAAAGTCCAGGACCAGATGCCTGCACAGGTGAATTTTACATTTAAAGAAGAGTTAATACCTATTCTTCTCAAACTATTCAAACTATTCCAAAAAATAGAAGAGGAAGGGAAACTTCAAAATTCATTCTATGAGGCCAGCATATCCATTATACCAAAGCCAGAAAAAGGCAACACTAAAAAAGAACTACAGGCCAATATCCCTGATGAACACAGATCCAAAAATCCTCAACAAAATACTAGCAAACTGAATCCAACAATACATTTTTAAAAAACTCATTCACCATGATCAAGTGGGATTCATTCCTGGGCTGCAAGTTGGTTCAATATTGGGAAATCAATCAACATGATACATCACACATCAGTAAAAGAAAGAATAAGAACCGTACGATCATTTTAGTAGATGCCGAAAAAGCATGAGACAAAGCACAACATCCATTCATGATAAAAACCTTCAACAAAGTAGGTTTGGAGGGAACATACCTCAACATAATAAAGACCATACATGAAAAATCTACAGCTAGGGCGCCTGGGTGGTTCAGTTGGTTAAGCTTCTGACTCCTGGTTTTGGCTCAGGTCATGATCTCAAGGTCGTGAGATCGAGCCCTACATCGCACTCTGCACTCAGCAGGAATCTGATTGAGATTCTCTCTTTCCCCTTGCTCCTCCTCCCCTCTCTAAAATAAATAAATAAATAAGTAAATCTTTAAAAAAAAGAAAAATCTACAGCTAACATCATCCTCAATAGAGAAAAACTGAAAGCTTTTCCCCTAAGGTCAGGAATAAGATAAGGATGTCTAATGTCACCACTTACTCATCATAGTAATGGGAGTCCTAACCACAGCAATCAGACAAGAAAAAGAAATAAAAGGTATCCAAATCAGCAAGGAAGAAGTCAAACTTTCACTATCCGCAGATGACTCTATAGAAAACCTGAAAGACTCCACCAAAATATTGCTAGAACTGATACACAAATTCAGTAAAGTCACAGGATACAAAATCAACATACAGAAATCTGTTTCATTTCTATACACCAATAATGAAGCAGCAGAAAGAGACAAAGGGATCAATCCCATTTACAACTGCAACAAAAATAATGATACCTAGGAATAAACCTAACCAAAGAGGTGAAAGACCTATACCCTGCAAACTATAAAACACTGATGAAGGAAACTGAAGAGGACACAAAGAAATGTAAACACATTCTGTGCTCATGGATTGGAAGAATATTTAAAATGTCCATACCACCCAAAGCAATCTACACATTTAATGCAATCCTTATCAAAATACCAACAGCATTTTTCACAGAACCAGAACAAACAATCCTAAAATTTGTAAGGGAACCACAGAAGTCCCAAGCCAAAGCAGTCTTGAAAAAGAAAAGCTGGAGGCATCACAATTCCAGACTTCAAGTTATATTACACAGTTGTAATAATCACAACAGTATGATATTGGCACCAAAACAAGACACATAGATCAATAGGAACAGAACAGAAAACCCAGAAATAAACCCACAATTATAAGGTCAATTAATCTTTGACAGAACAGGAAAGAATATCCAATGGGAAAATGACAGTCTCTTCAACAAACTGTGCTGGGAAAACTGGACAGCTACATGAAAACAAGGTAACTGGACCATTTTCTTCTGGACCATACACAAAAATAAATTAAAAATGGATGAAAGACCTAAATGTGAGACCTGAAACCATAAAAATCCTAGAAGGGAGCACAGGCAGTATGTTCTCTGACATCAGCCATAGCAATATTTTTCTAGACACATCTCCTGAGGTAAGGGAAACAAAAGCAAAAATAAACTATTGGAACTTCATCAAAATAAAAAGCTTCTGCACAGCAAAGGAAACAACAAAACTAAAAAAGGCAACCTATGGAATGGGAGAAGGTATTTGAAAATGACACATCTGATAAAGGGTTAGTATCCAAAATATATAAAGAACTTATAAAATCAACACCCAAAAAAGAAATAAGCTAATTAAAAATTGGCAGAAGACATAAACATTTCTCCAAAGACAACATACAGGTGGTCAACAGACACATGAAAAGATGCCCAACACCACTCACCATCAGGGCAATACAAATCAGAACTACAAGGAGATATCACCTCATACCTGTCAAAATGGCTAATATCAACAACAAAAGAAACAAGTGTTACAACAGCGAGGATGTGGAGAAAAAGGAACCCTTGTGCACTAATGGTGGGAATGAAAACTGGTGCAGCCACTTTGGAAAACAGTATGGAGGTTCCTCAAAAAGTTAAAAAATAGAACTACCCTATGATCCAGCAATTGCACTACTGGGTATTTATCCAAAGAAATATAAAAACACTAATTCAAAAGGATATATGTACTCTGACATTTATAGCAGCAGTATTTATAATAGCCAAATTATGGAAGTGGCCCAAGTATCCACCAGTTGATGAATGGATAAAGAAAATGTAGTGTGTACACATATATACAATGCAATATTATTCAGCCATAAAAAAGAATGAAATCTTGCCATTCACAGTAACATGGATAGAGCTAGAGAGCATAACACTAAGTGAAATTAATTCAGTAAGAGAAAGACAAATACCATATGATCCCACTCATATATGGAATTTAAGAAAAAAATGAGCAAAGGGAAAAAGAGAAAGGCAAACCAAGAAACAGACTCTTAACTACAGAAAACAAACTCAGGGATCACAGGGGAGGTGAGTGGGGGATGGGTGAAATCAGTGATGGGGATTAAGGAGGGTACTTGTGATGAGCCCCAGGTGATTAAAATAAAAATTTTAAAAACTAAAATTAAAAAATTGAGTATCACTCAAAAAAAGTTATTCTGATTCCAATGTTGTTGACATAAAGTATTAATTAGTTTCAGATGTACTTTCCCTGGTTTCTTAAGGTAGAAGTATAAATAATTGAATTGAAATTTTTGTTGTTTTGTAAGTATTTCTTGCTATAAATTGCTCTCTATATAAAACTTCAGCTGCAGGGGCGCCTGGGTGGCTCAGTCGTTAAGCGTCTGCCTTCGGCTCAGGTCATGATCCCAGGGTCCTGGGATCGAGCCCTGCACTGGGCTCCCTGCTCAGCGGAGAGCCTGCTTCTCGCTCTCCCTCTGTCTGCCACTCTGCCTGCTTGTGCTATCTCTGTTAAATAAATAAATAAAAATCTTTAAAAAAAAAAAAAACAAAACTTCAGCTGCAGACGTTTTGTTGTAGTTTGTTTTTATTTTCTTAATAAAAAACTTAAATTTCCCTTATGAGAAAAATAAATAAAATAAATGTTTGGTAGAATTCACCTGAAGCTTTCTGATCCTGGACTTTTGTTTTTGGGCAGACTTTTTAAATTACTGATTCAATTTCATTACTTGTAGTCAGTCTATTCAGATTTTCTATTTCTTTGTGATTCAGTCTTGAAAGGTTAGGTGTTCTAGGAATTTATCCATTTTTTTCTAGGTTGTAATGTTGTTTTTGTTGCCATTTTTTATTCCTGGTAATCTTCTTTGCTCTAAAATCTATTCTGTAGGATATTAAATAGTCATGCCAATGATCTTTTGATTGGTGTTTGCATGGTATATCTTCATGCTTTTTCTTTAAACCCACTTATTATATTTGAAATTTCTTATAGATAGCAAATAATTAGGTCGGGTTTTCTTTTAATCTACTCTCACAATCTCTGTCTTTTAAATGATGTGCTAAGACCACTTACATTTAATTCAATTACTGTTATGTTTAGATGTAGGTCTGTGATTTGTTTGTTCCCTGTTCCCCTCTTTTAAAAAATCTTCTTTCTTCTTTCTTTCCTTTTTTGGGGGGGGCTCTTTTTTTGTATTATAGCTTTATCCATTATAATTTTGACTACATTGTTTTCTATAATTCTTTTAGCGATTGCCATAGGACTTACAAAATGCATACTTAACTTTCCAGTCTACTTAGAATCAGTATTTTACCACTTCAGTCAGAATGTAGAAATACTTTTGGGGCACCTGGGTGGCTCAGTTGGTTAAGCGACTGCCTTCGGCTCAGGTCATGATCCTGGAGTCCCGGGATCGAGTCCCACATCGGGCTCCCTGCTCAGCGGGGGGTCTGCTCCTCCCTCTGACCCTCTTCCCTCTCGTGCTCTCTGTCTCTCATTCTCTCTCTCAAATAAATAAATAAAAATAAAATCTTTAAAAAAAAAAAAAAGAATGTAGAAATACTTTTGACATCGAGGTCCTTTCCTCTGGCTGCTTTCACAATTTTTTATCTTTATTTCTCAGCAGTTTATGATGTGTCCAGGTATGGATTTCTTTGGGTTTATACTTTTTGGGATTCATTCAGCTCCTTCGATCTATAGGCTTGTCTTTCACCAAATTTGGGAAGTTTTCCACATTATTTCCTCAAATATTTTTTCAGCATTGCACTCTTTCTCTTCTGCTTCTGGGACCGATGACACAAATGTTAGACCTCCATTTCTGTTCCACAGCCCGTGAAGCTCTATTCATTTTTTTCTAAGTTCTGATTAGTTCAGGTATCTTAGTTTTCAGTTTTCGAGTTTCCATGTGTCTCCTCTTTGTATCCCACTTCTTCACAGATACTTTCCACTTTAACATTTGTTTCAAGAATGTTTGTGACTGCTTGTTGAAGCATATTTACAATAGTTTCTTTAAAGTCTCTGTGAGATCATCCCAACGTCTATTTTATCTTGCCATTGCTAAGCGTTGGCTGTCCTTTTCCAAAGCAAGTTGGCATTTTTATGGTTTTTCATTTGATAAGTATTTGGATTGCACTGGTTGAATCAGACTGGATTGGATTTTGAATATTATGACACCCTAAGTCTGTTTACATCCTATGGTGATAGGCTGATATTTTTCCTTTAGCAAGCAATTGACCTACTTAGATTCAAGCTGAGAGTTACGACTCATCTTCTATGACCTGTGGCTATAACACCAGTTTAGTTGTCAGTGTCTTTGCAGTTCTAATCTGACCTGAAACATGTGTGTAGCACTCAGAGGCCAGTCTATCCATCACCTCAGTTCTCAGTTTATTATATGCTAATTAAAATCAGATCCATACACGCACAGGTCAGGGGCAAACCCAGAAGTTCATCAACAACTTTATGGGGTTGCTTTCCCAAGCTCCTCCTTTCTGCGTGATTTTCCTGATCCACGGGACTCCCCTTTCCAGCTCCCTAGAGAGAAACCATTCACTTCCACAACTGTGAGGAGCAGAGCCAAGTGGCTGGAGAACAGAAAGTGAAAAAAAGCAATGGGTTTTGGTTCTATAACCTTTGAGCCCTGGCTCCACCCAGCAGAGAAGGGCTCTCCCTTATATCACCATGTTGGCTCCTGTTACTGCTGCTACCCCTCAGAACTTGTCTGTGGCCTGGGGCACAAAACAAGGGGGAAGAAAACAGCGAGGGACCCACACCATACTCTGAGCTTTAGGAGTTCCTTCTTCTTCCTGCTCTGCAAGCCAAAACTAGTGGGCATCTCCTGGAGCTTCCCTGTCTGCACCCAGCATTCACTCCCAGGCTTCATGCTGTCCTGAGGCATCAGAGGGAAATGCCAAGCTCACACTAGCCCAGGAATCCCTGGAATTTTGGTGCACTTCCCCATCCTCCTTAGTTCCCCATCCTAAGTTGCTACTTACTTCCCAAGTCTCAAAGAGCTGTGCTCTGCACTGGTCCCAGCATATAGCTAGCTTCAGGAAGTGAAGGGCTGGTGCTGTGTGCACACTCCATCTTACCCAAAACCAAAATCTCTGCCTATTTTTTACTATGAGTCAGATAGTGTGTTCATAAAGTTGTCAACTGTGAGGTCCAGACAGTGCTACCTTCCTGCAGAAAGGACCTGAGTGCTTCTGCCTAAGCACACAGCAGGCACCCTGAGGTCACCCTAATGTGGGCATCGTGCTGAGGCAGCTCCTCTCTCTGCCTGGCCTGTCACTTCGCCAGCAGGACTCAGCCCCTTTTCTCGGGGCTGGTGAGCTGTCAAAGCTTCAGTGCTCAGCCTCTCAGTCACCCTGCAGGAATGGGAACTGCCCCCAGGGGAGCAGACCCAGCACTGGGCTCCCTTTAATCCTGGTCTCCATCCCACCCTGGACCCTGGCCTGATCTGCACTGTCGTCAGATGCCCAAATACCTTCAAGCCGACGATCTTTATAATTCATCCAACTTCTCTGATCATCCTCAGTGTTCATCCGAATGAACAGGTCTGCCATCCCTGGAAGTAGCTAATTTTTTTTTTTTTTTTTTCAAATAAACTGGCTCCAAAAGGTTTCCTGAGATCAGCGCACAGATGAGGGAACTAGGGCTTACCTTGGGCACGGCCCATGAATCACTGCAGCACACCAAAAATCAGCTTTACTTCTAGAAGGATCTTCCCCCCCAGTTAACTACATATGTATGCATTAAAACCAAGTAGTAGTTGAGCATATTCTTATTTTAAAAACGGAGCCACTGCAGACAATGCTGCTGCCCCCCTGATCCTTCACCCAGGTTGGGACAGACCCTTTATCTGAGGTCACCAGGTCTCTGTTATTGGCTCCACTGGGATTTTGTTATTAGGCTGACCTTTTCCCCATAGGAACAAATCTCCAAAAGTACGATGGAAGTCATTGGGAGCACAAGATACAAAATGAAAAATGATTTACAAACATTTTTCACAAATGTGCTATAAAGTTAGGTCAAGTTACATAATTGGCAACTTTTTCCTGCCAGCTTACAGGAAATTAAACCTAAAATCTGTTCAAGTGACTATTTTCAGCCTCCCAAGGGACCAAAGAATCAGGATTTAACCGACAGCCCCAAGGGCAAGCTTGCTGGCATCTGTCCACACAGGGGCAGATCAGTATCAGGCAGATTTCCTTGGGAACAATCTAAAATCAGAGTTTTAGCACTGAAAGGAACTTTCCCACCCCACCCCCAGAACAAGCAGAGCCAGGAGGAGCATGTCCCTGCAGGTGAGTCACACAGAGCGAAGGAGTGAGAGGTGGGAGCCACGTGCCCACACTGGTAAGAGAGAGCAAGGGCAGAGACCTCCCAGTACACTCTTGAGCAGTCCGGGTGTGTCCCCTGCACCATGAAGGTAAGGACTGGCTCAAGCCTGCGTGCCACCTTGACTGGGCTCATTAGGAGGAAAACCAGGCTAGGGATGCAGACATGACGTGGTCCCAGGCTGCTCTGGGCTGCAGGGTGACTGTGCTGGGGGGGGCCAGCACACCACATTACCAGGGAGAAGGGCTTGGAACTTCCAGCTGCTCCTACCTTGGCTGGCTTCTGGCTGCATGGAGCTTGGAGGAAGTGGGGGCGAAGATTCAGGGGCCTCCACCGCTGGGTGCTCAGCCACTGGACAGATGATGAACCACCGCTTCCCTGTGTGCAGGACTATGGAGCAGGGCAAAAGCAGCAAGGGAGACCAAGTGAATTTCTCCTGTGGCCAACGGGACCCCCCACCATTGGCACCAGACCTGCACTGGAGAACTCACACCGGTGGGGGGGCATATGCAGCCCAGTCAGGGGCTACTGGCAGGGCTCACACAACACCCCCAAACACAGGCTTAGCTCCTGGGATGCCTGCAGTGCCGTCAGCGAAGGGTAATGCCAGCCGGGGCCACAGGAGGCAGCGGTGAGTCCACACCGCGCTCAGTCCCCACCAGCACCAGGCCCAGCTCCTCAGGTCAGCCCTGCCCACACCTGGGGAGACGCTCCCCACGCACTGCAGCAACCACCCCCACCCCTGGTGATGACCAAACCCCCTTACGATATGCTCAGTGGGGTCTGATCAAATGCCCACTAAAAGACAGAAAAAGAATGGGGATGGAAATGCCTCCTCCAAAGATGTGTCTGGCTGGCAGAAGGGGCCCAGAAGGCAGACGTACCGTTCTGCTGATACACAGGAGCATTTGCCTGGGACTGGTGACTCTCCTGGTGGAGGTAAAGGGTCAGAAATCAGCAGACCACACGAACAAGGACTTCCTGCAGAGCACAGCATGGCCTCAAAACATCCGAGGGGCCTCTGGAGCTCTGACGTTTCCCACCGAACTGAAGGTGCCCACCCTCCCGGCCACCTCACCCAACACTGCGTGACTCACAGGCACCTCGGGCAGGCCTCGTGTGCACAAAGCCTAGGTTTAGGGCGTCAGCAAGCCCTGGCCCTCCCGGGACCCCACACCCGGGACTCACCTCCCCGGTGCCCAGGCCGCAGGTGCTGAGGTGCGGTGGGCTCGTCCCAGGGTCAGAGCCACGGTCGACGTCTGTGTCCTCACTGAGCATGTCCTCTGCCTTGTCCATGACGTCTTTCATCTGTTCGATGAACGTCTCCCGCTCTGCCTGCAGGATGAAATCGTGCTCCACCTGCAACGGGACAGGGAACGCTGCTGGGGGGCCGCGGGAGGTGGGGGGAGGCGCGTGCCGGTTCTTCCCTGGTGGATCTACTTCACTTCTGCTCTGCACTCAGCCCGAGAGGGGAGCCCCAGCCAGGCGGCTGGCTCCACGAGAGAGGCAGCCCTCGAGGTGACGGGCCAGCACCGCCTGGGGCGGGCAGCCACCTGCAGAGGCCAGGGGCCCCCCGGACAGGAGACGGCCTTTCCGGCCCGCGAAGGCACCCGACCTCACCATGTAGGTGGCGATCTCATCAGGCGCGTCCCCATCCAGGTCGAACTTGAACGTCACCATTTTGTGGTTGTGTGTCTCTAGCTGGCACTCCACCATCTTGTCGCCCGTGTTGCACACCTACGGGACACTCAGGTGCTGAGACCGGAGCAGGCCGCGTCCGGGGAGCCCTGCACCACCGGCCCGCCCTGCCGGCCACTCACGTTCAGGATGGTCAGCCGGGGGCGGCTGGCTCTCTCCTGGCGGGAGCGCGCGCGTGTTGACCGGCGGTGATGTTTCCGGGAGGCCCTGCCTTCCAGCCGCCCTCCGCCGAACGCACCCTCACAGCTGTCGCTCGTCTCTCTGCCAGAGGGCACGTCGGACCCTCCGTAGCTGTGTGGAGACCAAGAGCGTGACAGCAATCTGCAGAGAGCCTCACGCGGGAAGCGTGGATTTTCAGGAATGGCCAGAAAACCTGGAGGGCCCGAAGCCAGCCTTGACCCCACCTTCGGGGCCCCCAGCCCCTTCTGCTGCAGTTCTGTCTTGGGTAGCACTGGTGTCGTGGGGAATGGGTGGGTTGTCTGACCCGGGACCTCTGTGCTCGCTGACTCTTGACCTGTGACTCAGGCCCCACGGGCTCGCAGAAAGTGACAGAATTAAGAAAATCCTCCCCTGTGCTCAGCTTCCCCATCTGTGTACCAGCAACGGGAGCTCGACAACCCTCTGGGACTACTGCACTGGGCTACACGGCCACCGCCCGCATCCAATCCCTCCCCAACCGTGACATGTTCTGTGATGACGGGTGGCTGGCAGCCGTGGTGCCGGGGGGCCAGGGGGTGGGCCAGACTGCCCTGCCCTCCATCCTCTGCTGGCCCCCAGGCCTGCTGACTCTTTGTCCACTGCCTCTCCCTCATAGAACATCCCGGGCACCACAGACAGGCACTAGGATCAGGACACGGACGGGAGCACGAAGCAGCCAGAGCCCAGAGGACCAAGTCAGGCTTGGAAATGGGTGACACCGCTAGAAGCCCTGACTCGTGAGGGGAAGGTGCAGTGGGCGCTGGTGCAAAGCGCAGTGGGTGGGCTGAGCGCAGGGTGAGCCCACGGCCGCCCCCACCGTCCCCAGGGGCCAACGGGGCCGTTACCTCTCGCAGCTCTGCGGGGGGCCGGGCTGCTTGTCCTGGGAGGCCTGCTCCTGAAACAAAACCGCGGACAGGAGACGCGTCACGGTGGTAGAGCCGCAGACTGCTGTCTCCCCACCTCCCCGCCCGGAGAGCCGACCACGTGAGGCCGGTATGAGGGTTTTTATCTTGTGGAGTTCCTAAAGGTGACATGTTAACCCACTTTGATTTTCCCCACTGGAGAGCACATGGGCCCAGGAAGGCTTGCCACCGGCCTTCCCGCGACCCCTGAGGGAAGGCCCCGCAAATCCACGTGTAAACGCCACGCTCTCCAGCGGCATGCGTTCGAGGAAAGCCTGACATTCGGGGACAGCGGAGGACAGAACAGCGGGCCCAGGGCACACACTTCCATCTTCCCGAGCGCTTCGCGACTTCCAGAGCTGAGACCTGATACCACCGCACGGGGGGCCGCTGGGGTCAGGGTCAGGGGCTGAGCCCGAGGGCAGGGGGCACACACCTCTGGGGCCGGCTCCACCGTCAGCTGCACGGCTGGGCAGGGGCCGGTAATCCCGGGCCCGGTGAGCGGCGGTGGGCGGGTAGCAGGCGGCAGGAGCGGGGTGGTCTGGATGGGCAGGCCCTGAGAAGCAGCCACCACCGCAGGGGCCAGGGAGCTGGGGAGCTGAGGCAGCTCGGGGACAGTGGGCGGCAACGCTTCCGGCAGAGGTGGGGAGAGGACGGTGGCTGGCACAGGCGCCACGGGGACCTGGGCGGTGACATCTGTAGCGTATGGAGGCGGGTGGCCAAGCAGGATCTGGGGACACAGGGGACAGGGATGCAAGTCGGAGACTGGCCACGCCTCTGCCAAGGGTCCTGGACCAAGGCGGGCGAGCACACCCGTAGTCCCTCTCCAATACACCCACGGCCGCAGAGCGCGTTAGCACCCAGATTCGGCAGAAACTCTCGGGTCCCTGTTTGTGTACAATCAAACCTAAAACCACACTTCGTTTACGAACCCTCAGCTGAGTCCAGCTGAAGCTCCATGGGTGGCATGTACTTAGCACCAAACACGGCCCCCCACTGCCACCCAAGGGGCCTGACCCACACACTGCCCCCTTTCCCAACCTGTCAGCCACACTCAAAGAGGGACCCGGGGACCTTGGCCTTCAGTGGGCTGGACTCCTCACGGTCCCCTCTGTGACAGCTCCTGGTGGGATGGTTGAGATAAGTGGAAGGAGGGCCCCCCCCCCCCCGGTGTAGACGAGCGGGAGCCTCCATCCCGCCCTACCTCTGGGATGAGGTCAGCAACGGGCAGGCCCACTGCTAGCCCTTCTGGTGTGGGATAGATCAGCAACATGGTGCGTGGGGTCGGATACCGAAGCCGCAGCCTGGTGGCCCCATTCTCTCCTGGAAGAACCCCAGCTGCTGTGTTCAGGGGAGTCCGCTCTCAGCACAGGGAAGCCCGTGAGGTGGCCAGCCCAGCCCGTCAATAAACCACAGACAGCAGGGAGGCCACCAGGCCTGGCCGACGACCTCTGAGTTCACAGTGCCTTCTCCAGCCATCGGCTGAGCAAGCGACTCAGCGCACCAGGCTGGCAAGGCAGCAAGGCACCAGGCCAGGCCCTGACACCGCAGATCCCAGGCCTCCGCTCGGCCCTTCCCTTGGCTTTCCCCAAACAGCCCTGACCTGTGAACGGGCGTAAGCCCGAGTAACAGACTGGCAGGTGCTCATGCAATCAGGCACCAGACCGCAGCACCTCCTCACACCTGGTCATCAACCCAAACTACCCCTCCCTTCGCCAAGAACAAATCCTTTCTGGAATCAGACACTGAGAGTCGACGGCCCAGAGAACCCATGTGCTCTCAGGACGGGGAGTCTAATTCCAGACTGGATCCAGACTGGGTAAGTGCAGGGTGATGCCTGGACCCTCCACGCGGTCTGGGGACAGAGCTCCACCACGAAGCCTAAAGGGGGCCACTGGCCCCACCACACGGGAGAGTCTAAGCTCGGAAGGCCAAGGGCTCGCTGCAGGCACACAGCGGTTGAGGCTGAAAGCCAGGTGGGGGTGGTCCCCCAGGTGAGAGGCCCCCAGGAAACAGGCTGCAAGGTGGAGGGGCTCCCAGGCGAGAGGCCCCCACTCCGGCCCCTCTCCTCGCACAAAGCTGGAAAACAGCCCTGGAGCTCCAAACCACACGTGGGCTGTGCGGCTGTGGAGCCCCGGGGAGGCCTGCCCATGCAGCAGGGCCTGTCACCCTCGTCCCGTCACCGTGAGCATGGCAAGCAGCCTGAGGTCCCCACCGGACCCAGACGTCCTCCTCGTCTGCTGTGTGCCCCTCAGAGCCCTGTCTGCCTCACTGCCTGGCTGCTGAGATGGGGGTGAGCCCACGCCGGGGCTGCCAGGCCCCGCGCAGGGACGGCAGGTGCCCTGACGCCCACCATGCCGCCACAAGCAGCTGCAACGGACCTCGGAGGGCCCGACGGGGGAACCACAGTCACCCCAATTCCCGCAGCTCTGGGGGAGGCGGGCGTCCTACACGCTGGAGACGCCACGCCCAGGAACAGGCCTGCCCTCCCGCCCCCGCTCTGCCCGGGTCAGGGTGCTGAGGAGCAGAGGCCGGGGCCCTCCCGCGCGCGCCCCACAGTCGGACGCTAAGACATGGCCCGGCACCCGGAGGGCGGGCCTGCGTGGCAGGCGGATTACCTGGCTTCCCGCCCCGCCCGCGGGAGCAGCCTGCTCGGGGAGGCGCGCAACGCTTGGCTGGTGGGGCTGCGGCAGGGCGGGGGGCGCCAGCCGCGCGGGGGCGGCCCGCGCGCTCTGCGCCGCGTGGAGGGGAGAGGCGGGCACGTCGCCGGGCACCACCTGCGCGCAGGCCGCCGGGTGCGCGGGCCGGGCCGGGAGCGGGGCCACGGCAGCAGGGTGAACGGGCAGGGCGCCCGCGGCCAGCAGAGGGACGGCGGCGGCGCCGGCTGCCGCGTTGGGCACAACGGTCCGGCCCGGCCCAGCCAACGGCGCCCCGGCCGCGAGGGGCAGCTTGGCGGGCGGCGCGGGCAGGGCGGCGGCGCCGAGGGGGAGGCTCGGCACGATGACGGCGGGAGAGAGATACTGAGGGGGCCCGCCGGCGGCCGGCAGGTCGGGGAGAGCTGCGGGGAGGCCGTCCACGGGGGCCAGGGGCGCGAAGGGCGGCCCCACGGGAAGCGGAGGCACCTGGAAGAGACGGAGGCGCCGGCGTCAGCAGGCCTCTGCCCCGCCCGCCGCACGCCCGACCGCGCGGAGGACCCGACCGCGAACCCGGGCCACACGGCGCTTCGGAGGGCACCCCAGGCGCCGCGGCCGGCCCGCACGGCAGGCGGCTGCAGGGACGGCGGGGGGCTCCGCCCGGGCTCGCAGGGCCCACCAGCTCCGCAGCTGGCGCGTCTTCGGAGGGCCAGGACGTCAGGGCCACCAGACCGGCCCTGAGGGTCTGAACACACGGAGACCAAACTGCGTTGGGCCGCGGCAGGGCAGCATGTCCTTGAGCGCCCACGGGCCGGGAGCGGGCCTCTCCCGAAGCGGAGCTCTGGAAACTTGGTCTGGTCTCGCATCCTGGAGGCGCCTGGCGCCTGACCTCGTGGAGTCAGCGCTCCAACCCTTCAGACTCTCCAGTAGTTCTGTCTCTAAACCTTTCTGGTGGGGGCGCCTGGGGGGCTCAGTCGGTGAAGCGCCGCCTTCGGCTCAGGTCGTGGTCCCGGAGTCCGGGATCGAGTCCCGCGTCGGGCTCCCTGCTCGGCGGGGGTCTGCTTCTGCCTCTGACCCTACCCCACTTGTGCTCTCTCTCTCTCTTAAATAAAAAAAAATCTTCAATAAAATAAATAAACCTTTCTGGTGGCCGGCACACAAACTCCATCACGTGATACGCGCCTCTGCGCAATTAGAAAGCAGCTGCCGTGCGCGAGCCGACTTCTGTGTACTGGACGGTGAAAACAACCTGATGTGGCTGTGATGGGGACGAGGCCCGGTGACAGAAAGAAACTTCCGGATGGTGCCCGCAAAGTGCAGGGACACTCACGTCTTCAAACGAGGCAGCACGTCACGGCCCAGTCCCACCGCCACGATGTGATGGACCCATGAGATGGAAGCCGTGGATGGCACCACGCACCATCCAGAGTCACGGGTCACTTGAAGCTGTGGACACCCCAGGACCACGGTCAGCACAGCCTGGGTGGCTCCGTGACGGACAGGGTCTGTAGCGTTGTGCTCCACCCTGGCTCCTCCGGCCCTGACCCGGGACCAAAGCTCTCCCTGGCCTGGATGGACATGCTTGGGGAAGATGCCAAGGGCAGGTGGGCACGGCCGCCCCCCCGCAGGGAGCGCTCCGACCTGTGGACCCACGAGCACTTGCAGCCGGAGGACAGAGTGGCCAGCCAGGCTGGGGATGCGGACAAGGTGGGGCGGGGCGGGGCTACCTGAGCAGGCACTTGAGAGAGCGGCCGCAGATGTGCCGGTGGCATCTGGAGGGGCTTCAGCTGAGCAGGGGCCAGCACCTGGGACGTCGGAGCGAGGTAGGGAGGCAGGTGGGGGGGCACCGGCTGGAGAGGGCCCACAGACGGTGCGGCCAGGACAGGCGGCAGGGGCGCCGGCTGGGCCAGCGGAGGAGGCTGGGGAGAGAGGGGGCTTCTCTTAGACCCACGTCCTGCTGAGACACCCCCCCACCACGTGCCTAGACATGACCGAGAAAATCGACTCCCACACACACATGCACACACACACACCCAGCCTGGAGCCCGACACACGCAGATCTGGGGGAAATACTCCGCGTAAGCGGTGCCCCTCCAAGTGCTATGGATCCAGGAACCCCCACTCCCACCTGCACCCCAGGCCCCAGGGAACCGCAGAGAAGGAGCAAAGGGGGCCCGGGCCCAGGCCCACCTGAGACCCACAGGCCCTGGGCCAGCAGATCTCACTGCCCACCCACACCGGGCTGGAAAGACTGAGGCACCCATGGGTGGGGCCAAGCAGGGGCAGCCCACACTCACCTGGTGGCCAGGGGGTGCAGGCTGGCCTGGGCCGGTCGGCACGGGGGCGAAGCTTATGGCCGGCTCTGGGAAATGCTGCTGTGGGAGCGGAGGGTGGGCTGGGGGCGGGATGGAGCCCACCGGCAGGCCAGGCTGCAGAGAGCACGGATGACCACGCTCACCAGCTGCCCGGAGGCCCCCACCTGGCTTGCACGCCACAGCTCCTGGGCCCCGTCCCTCACTCCCTGAGCCTGTCACCCTAGCTGGGACGTTTCCCTAGGCCCAAAGCTTGGCACAGGTGAGATGTGGCAGCCCCTAAGCTGAGAATGGCCACTGCTCCTAACCAAGGAATGTTCTGGAACTTCAGCTCCACAGGATATTATGCAACTGTGAGAAAAGAACATCCTAAGGGGCTTTGCAGAACCAGGGAGAGACACTGTTCCAACGTGCGGTGGGAGAAAGATACAGACGCACTTGCTTTCTGTCTACAGGACCGGATGAAACACATGCACACAGATACGTCACAAACAGGATTCGGAAGGACATGAACAATGGGGGATGGCGGCAGGATCCCCAGTGGTGTGGCCACCAGGAGAAACGGGCCGCGGGCCTGAGTCCTCACTGCCAGCAGCAGCCCAGACACGGCCCAGGAAAGAGCCCGAAATCTGAGCACTGGGTGTTGGATGCTATCAAGGAACAGCTGCTAATGTGTTCACTTTTAGGTGTAATAAGGCGGTCGGAGTCTGTTTTCAAGAATCTCGATCCCACAGAGATACGGACTGAAATCCTTACAGGCAAAACGTCTTTCTGGGGTTTCCTTAGAAATACTGGGGCTGCGGAGGAAGCAGGTGTGAACATGGGGAGGGCGTGTGAGGCGGAGGGCCCAGGCCTCCACACCGACCCGAAAGGTCCTCTGGTTTTCTGGGGACTGGGACCTTCCACTCACTACATCCTCCACAGTAAATGCTCCGCGAGAGCAGCATAAGGAGGGACGTTTATCTGAAGCCACAGTGCAGAATGAGCCGCGGTCCCGGGCCCCGCAGGAGGCAGCAGCTTCGGTGCCCGGAGGCCTCAGAGTGACTGGTGCGCAGACTCCTCCATCAGCCCCGGGGGGGGGGGGGGCATCACCAGGGCAACCCTCCTGGAGGCCCTGATGCACCCCGGGGACCCCCACGCCCCCCCGCCTGTCCCAGGGGACTGTCCGCAAACAGGCAGGGACACGGGACAGAGTGCTCTGGCCTCGCCCGTGTGGGGTGCATCCGGCCCGGCGCCACGAGGGCCTGCGTGGAGGGTAACGGTGGCCAGGGAAGCCCGACCCTGCACCTAGGAGGGAGGGGGCCAGCGGAACATTCCTGCTCCGCCCCGGGACTGGCCGCCCAAGGCCAAGCCGCCCCACTCCGGGGCGACAATCCGCCTTTTCCTAAACAAGTTCCTCCCGCCGTTTAAAATCCGTGTCACTTCATCTCAAGAAACCAGCAAAGCAACAAACGGCAGCTGGACATCAGTCTGGGCTCCCGGCAGCGGAGGCAAAGGCGCTGGCCGCCGCAGGGGACAGGGCCGGAGCCCAGGCAGCACCAGGACGGCGGGGGCCTGGGGCCCAACTGTCCCTCCGGAACCTCCCCGGCCCACTCAAGGCCGGCGCTCTGCAGCTGGCCTCCTGGGACTGGGAAGCCTGGGCCCTATCTGCTTCCTCCAGCATGAACAGAAGCGTTGAAGAACGAACACCACACGTGACCCCCTGTCCTAGCTACGCCCGGGTCGCCGTCGGGCCAGGTCTCCACATCACAAACCACCCCCCAGGTTTCTCCAATGTCACTGCACTCTTTCCGCGATCCTGCCACTCTCCCACTTCTGGGATCTGGTGGAGAACGGCCAGGAGCTACTGAACTCAGCGGGGTGGACACGGGCTGGACGCTCCTCTGGGACCCCAGCCCGGCCGCAGGGCCAGACCCTGCCAGGTCCGTCACAGTTCTGAGGCCCCGGCTGTCCCTGGGCTCTGTGTTTGTACTCTCTCACCTGCTGCAGCCTCCAGTGACCTTCGAGGGCGGCCCGCCCGGGGGGCCTGACCACAGGCCGCTGCAGCCTGGACGGCCCGGGGGACACGGGGCCACGGGCACAGGGTCTCTGCCCGAGGGGGTGGGCTGACTCACCGTGGCAGGCTGCTGGTAGGTCCCCAGAGAGGGCAGGCTGTAGGGCAGGACCGGGCCGTCGCTGACGCTCACCGGGGGGCTGCACACACACTGGGTGGGGGGCGGTGCCGCATCTGCCAGCGAGCCCAGCACCACACTCTGCTGGCTGCTTTGTGAGTCCGAGTACACCGTGGAGCCCTGGCCACTGTCGAAGGTGCTGTCCGCTGGGGAGGACAAGGGCACGGCTCAGAGTGGACATCCCCAAACATCAGCCCCACGGCACTCCACCCAAGTCTCAGGAGCGCGAACAGGCTCAGACACGATGCTCTGCTGGTCTGTGCTCTTCTGCAAACTAGGCTTGGTCGCACTCCCTGGTCACCTGAGTCCTAAGTGCATGTCATTCTGGACCACAGACCCTAGGATGCAGGGGGCGGGGGCTGTAACCCACCCGGAGACACCCTGGCGCCCCACCCCAACACCACCTGGCGTCTGGGGGTCACCCACATGGGTGCCACGAATCCTGGGTGGGCCCCTTACACAATCCTCGGCAGGAAGCACAGTCACGTCCACCCCGGCTGCAGACAGGGACCTCACCTGTCCCCTGACCAGGCCTTGAGAGTGAGAGCTCAGTGAGCTCTTCAAAGGCGTGAGGGGTCTCCTGTAGGAGGCTGATGGCAGGCATGCCCAAGTCAGGAGAAGCTAGAGTCACCTGTATTTCATGGGGAGGGACTCTGACCAGTTTCACCACCACAGCAAGGAGCCCGAAGCAGGAAGAGCTGGGTCCAAACCCAGTCCTCACGACACGGGCCCGGGTCTAACCTGGCTGGAGAACGGGGCTGACGAGGCCCCCACCCCGCAGAGAGGCTGACAGGGGGACCCAGAGGCTCTCCAGCCCGAGGAGGCCTCCCAGAGGCCAGCCTCCCCTGCACCTGCGGTCACAGTCCATCAGCGCGGGCCACCGTGGACAGAGCCACCCACCACACACGAGGCACAGCCCACGGCCACAGGCTCGCCTCCCCAAGACGCACCTAGGAAGACAAACCGCCCCCGAGGCCAGGCCAGCGAGCAGGGAAAGCAGAACCCTGCATGAAATGGCACTTCCAGAAGCTGCACGCACACCAAGACTTGCCACCCACGCACCGAGCACTTCAACGCAGGCGCCTTCCAGGGCGCCAGCATCGCGCCCATTTGTGATTCAAGCAAATGGAGTAAAAGGGAATCCCACTGGCTTTACATCAAAATAATCTGTCCCAGGGGCCGATCAGGGCATATTTCAACCTGGGAAGACACGCGAACGCCAAGGTCTCATTGCACAGAACCAACCCAACCAGCGGCTCCGACTTAGAGTGAGGAAGCTGGCAGTCGATTTTACCTACACACAGAGACAGAGAGACAGACAGACAGACACACAGAGAAAGAGAGAAACAGATAGATACTCAGAGACACACAGAGACAGAAGTAACAGAGAAAGAGACACAGAGACAGATAGAAACAGACACACAGAGACATGTAGACAGAGACACAGAGAGAGAAAGACACGGAGACAGAAATACAGAGATAGAAACACAGAGACAGACAGAGACACAGAGGGAAACACAGAAACAGACAAACTGTGTGAGCAAAAGGGAAACGTGTACAAACTTGGCAAATGTCACATAAACCAACTCTAACCATACACACAGCACTGTAAATTTTTAAAGGGTATGTGTTTGTTATTTCTATAATTAAAAATTCATTTAGGGCGCCTGGGTGGCTCAGTCGTTAAGCGTCTGCCTTCGGCTCAGGTCATGATTCCAGGTCCTGGGATCGAGCCCCGCATCGGGCTCCCTGCTCCATGGGAAGCCTGCTTCTCCCTCTCCCACTCCCCCTGCTGTGTTCCCTCTCTCGCTGTGTCTCTCTCTGTCAAATAAATTAAATAAATAAATAAATAATTTAAAAATCGTCTTTAGGGGCACCTGGTGGCTCAGTCAGTTGAGCATCCAGCTCTTGGTTTTGGCTCAGGTCATGATCTCAGGGTCGTGGGTGTCTGGCTCTTCGCTCAGTGGAGAGCTGCCTGGGATTTTCTCCCTCTCCCTCTGCCCCTCCCCCCGCCCAGACACGCACACTTTCTAAAAATAAATTTAAAAAACAAAAAATTGAAAAATTAAAAAATCGTCTCTAAACCTACCGCAGCCGCTGGGTGCTGGCCCACACCCTCTCGCTGAGCCTGATGTGGGCTGAGGTGGCTAGCTCTCACACCACGTGGTGGAGAATCCTACCGCGATGTTCGCCGTACCTTCCGCTGTGCGCATGTCTGCCCGCCCATCGGGTCCCTTCCCCAGTGATGTGTGCGCAGCCTGGAGTCCCATCATTTCACCTTTACAAGGCGCAGAGTTTTCAGGCCATCCCCACACACTGAGGCCAGAGGGACAGCCGAGCACGGGCCAGAGCACAGTGCAGACGCGTGTGTGGGGCGTGTGGGGTGCGGGGACACGGAGGTGCGTGTGTGTGCGGCATGCACATGGGTGCAGGTGTATGTGTATGCACACGCATGTGGGTGTGTGAGCGATCAGACGTGCACGTTACTTTCGGAAGTTACCACTAAGAGGTAACGTCAGCGGCCTCTGGGGAGGAGCACTAATCGGCCTTTCCTGCACACCCTCTTGTACTGTTTGAATTTTACACAACGTGTAATTTACAGAAAGCACCGCAAACGAGTGAAACACGTTTTGAGAGTGTGGCTGCCGTCGAAGCGGGAGAGCCGCTGAGAGTCGACAGGAAGAGGACATCTGCGACAGACCACCCACCCACACTGAACCCGCCTGCGATCCCTGTCTGTACGGTGGGCTGGGCCAGTGCCGGGACCCCCGCCCACAGCAGAGTGTGGTGGTCTCTCCGTTGCCGCCTGGAAACTGTCCCCCTGACAGTCAAGTTTTTAAAGTGGGAAGTGGCGTGTCATGAGGAAAGCTTTTTCCAACACGAAGTGTATGCTCATTAATTAATTTTTTGGTCTGTCGAAAAATGGAGCGATGATGTAGTGACTTTATTCTCTGAGGAAACCTGAGCAGGTCGGAAGGAAGCCAACGGCAAGCAAACGGTCTCCAAGTGACAGGCAGCTACTGGTTTGAATTTAAATAGCCTACTTTGAAGAACATTAGCTATGATTTTAATGATAAATGAAGTATGTGCCTATTAAGTAAATTGAAGAGGCTATTTTGGTCTCTCGACATGAACAACCTGAAAGAGCGGCCTGGGCAGGCTAAGTTCTACTTGGCACTTATTCACGGGATGGACAGGAAACGCCACGTCCTGATCCTCAGCTCACAGCTGCATTTTTAGGCCACCGAGGGCAAAGGTCAGGACACCGTTCTGCCTGGACGTGCAGAAAACGCTGGATCCTCCCTCCCAGTGTTCTGAGATTCAGCGTGATTCCCAGCAACCCACCGCTGACACTCTGGGAAATGTGGTAAAGGTTTCAGAGGTCGGGTACTACAAGGGGCATGACCTTGGGGACAGATAATCCCAATGGCAATGGTCACGGCTCAGAGCATCATGACCGCTGGAGACCACAGCCATCCGTGGCCCCAGGGCAACAGTGTCCCTGCGGGGATGCCCCACCAGGCACAGGACTGACGTCCCCTGCACGGAACAAGGAGCCGGACGGAGCGCTCCATCCCGTTGGCTTGGGGCACGGGAGGCTCTGGATCTGTCTGCCCGTTTGTCCCCACCTGTCCTGAGAAGCTGGGCTTCGGGGAGCCAAAGACACCCCAGGGCCCGCCCCCGGAAGAAGGCTCGCCGATACCTGCGTCCACGCCCGCGGCGTGCACAGGGCTTGAGGGTGCGGGGAGGGCGGCACTCACAGGCCAGGGAGGTGGCGCTGGCCGGCAGCGCGGTGGGGAGGAGGTGCTGGTCCGCCTCAGGTTCCTCAGGCTCCGGCGGGCCGCCCTGCGCATGATAGGTCACCTGGACCTGCAGGGGTGCAGGTGGGCCCCTGGCCTTGTCAGGGCTGCCTGGGTCCCGCTGCTCTGGGGGCTGCAGAGCCGGCCAGATCCTCTCCCGCCGCCACTGGATCAATGCCACACGGTCGCGGATGGACTTGGCCACAATCTTCACGTCACTCTCGTGAAAGAATCCCGACTCGATCTGCAAAGGGAGGCGTCATGTCATTACTGGGGCCCTGCCGTCTGCACCACCACCTCCCGCTCACGGTGTCTCTGCAGAGGTCCCTCCTCAGGCCCTCACCCCACCTCTCAGAGACGCTCTCATCTTCCCATTAGGGAACACCCTCCCGCCAACGGCAAATCTGCAGGGAGCACGGCCCTCTGAGCCTGCACGGCCCCGCTCCTGGGACAGTGAGGACGCGGCAGGGGTTGGGCCCGCCGGGTGAGGGGAGGGGAGGGGAGAGACCCTCAGCTGCCTCCCGCAGGCGGGCCCTGGGCATTCCCCGAGAAGGCACGGATGGAACAAGGCGCACCCTGTGTCTTGAGGCCAGGAGGGTAGGCACCCATGCCCAGAAAATTCTGAACCCAGGTGAGCATCGGGAGAGCGTCTGGGAAGGAGCCCTGGACCTCGGGGAAACGTCACGGCTCTCCCTGAGGAAATCCCTGGTAAAACCATGGAACAGCAGAGGCCAGCGTCCACACCGACGCCATGGCAGCCCCGTGTGGGAAGGGAGAAAGCGCCAAGGTTTTGGCACTGGTCAGGAACGGCGAGCTCGTGGCTTTCCACACACAACAGAGAGAAGCGCGCCCAGATGCAGACGTGAGCGTGTGGAAGGGCACGGTGCAAGCCTGCAGAACACTGGGCAGGCCTGCGGAGGCGCCCGGAGTCTGGCCAGCGCGAGTGGGTGGGGGGAGGAGGACGAGGGGCCTAGACACCTCGCTGGGCCTGAAAGAGAGGCGGACCCAGAGAACTGAGGGGACGTGCAGGAGGACCCAGGCGTCAGCACCACGGGCCAAACGTGCACAATCTGGGCATCAAAAGGCAGAGCGACCCCACGATGGTCGGAGGGGTGTGTCCACAGGTGCACACGAGGGGAACGCAGCTGTCACTGCTGGTGCGGGCCACATGGCATGCCACGGTGTGCCCTGTCCCTCCCACGCGCGGATGACTGTTCACGGGAAGCTGAATCATCAGTGGCCCAGGGAACAACCCACTGGCTGAATATCGAGCCTCCTGCCAGGAGCCAGGTGGGCGGGCATGGCCGCCGAATGACCCTCAGGCCTGGTCAGCCCCAGCCAACACCCCAGCCACGCGGCGTGGGGAACCCAGAACCAGAAGGACCCACTTAGCCACTCCCGGACCCCGGACCAGGAGGACGCAGGAGACCACAGGCCTGTACGGCACCGCGTCTGAGGGACGTACCCTGTGGCCACCGGTAACTCACCAACAAAACCAGTCCACAGAGCTACAGGTAAGCGGAGGGTTTGGTGAAAATGGGTGTTTACCCAGCTCCAAGGTACAGCCCGTGACATATGGTCACCCCACACGCAGACCGTGGGCAGACACCCCTCGACCGTGTGCCCACGGGGAGTGTCGTCCGGGGCTGGCCACGGTGAGGACACGGCCCCACACCAAGTGCTGCAACAGACACGCCGAGTGGCCACGAGGGAGCTGCGCCGGTGCCCGTCATGGCAGGATAACCAAGACGGTCCCACCCCGAGGAGCTCCTGCCTTGAGGGAGTCACCCCACATCGGGGGGCGCCTGGCAGCCCCGAAGCGGCTCTCCCGGATCTGACCGCGGACGCAGCTGAGCAGGAAAGCTGCTGTCTGTGGGCAAAGACGCGGGCACACTCGAGGTGGCAGGGCATCGGCCTGGATGTCCTCTCAGACGGTTCTTTGTGGCACATTTGCAACTTTTCCGTGAGTTCGTGACCGATTAGTTCAAAATCTCTCCACCCCGCTGGACAGAACGAACCGTGTTAAAATCCCGCAGACCTCTGGGCAGTCGGCCTCCCGCCTGCCTCGGGCACGGGCAGCAGCGGTGTGAGTGGCAGCACGCGGCCAGGACGCGGGCGAGGGGCCGGGGCCCAGGTCAGTGCCGCCTGCCCGCCGGGCCCGGCCGGAGACGGCTGACAGGGAGGCGCCCCGCAGACGCGCCTGCCCGCTGCTTCTATTTTCTGCCCGTGGCCCAGTTTTCCTTCCATCTCTGTCCTCGCAGTCACACCCCCCCGCAATCCTCTCCAAGGTGTTTCTTCTATTTTTTCCCAAACGGGGAGAACTTAGCCCCATTCTCTGCCACGCTGAAGCGTCGGACCCGGAGGCCGCAAAGGCAGGAGGGGCTGGTGCGCAGACACCGGGACCCTGGGCTGGGCTGCAAGCCCCTCTCCCGGGGTCCTCACGAGGTCGCTTCCGGGTCAAAGCCAGCCCAGGCCCCCAGAGAACTCGCCCTTCTCTCAGCACCTGGGGCACTCGATGGGTCCCCTGCGCCCGCCCGTGGGCCAGCCGCTGGGAGCTGGTTTTAGGTGACGACATGGGTGTGGGGGTTCACTGGTGCTGGGCCCCGCGTTTGGAAGAAGTAGGTGTGATCCATTACAGCTGTTGGTGAGTGACCACCCAGAGCGGCCGGGGGCAGCAAGCCCTGAAATGCTGCCCACGAGGGCTCCTCGGTCGCGCGCCTGGCCCAGAGGCGGCCTGGAGAACCCCGGAGAGGGAGGGTCTGACCCAAGGCGGGATCTGGGGCTACGGGCGGGCGGGGCGGCTGGGACCGCCGACAGGTGAGGCTCCCCGCCAGGAGCCGGGAGCAGTGGCCAGGCCCACCGGGGGCGCTCGCACTGGGCCGACACCCCGCCATGGGAATGGGCCACTGTCGGCTCATCACTGGCTCATCCTCGTCCCCGAGTGGAGGGGGGTCCGCATCGTTCTGCCATCGTTCTTCAACCAAACACAGCGATGCGCGGAAGGCACGGATGCCGTATGGCCGGTAGGACGCTCCTCACAAGAAGTGCTTTTAAAGACGACGAGGGAAGGCGCTGGGTCCAGGGGTCTCCACTGTGAACTCACAGACACCGCCCACTGAGTCCAGCCAAGAGCCAGGGGAGCCGCGCTGACGGTGGGTGAGGCGGCAGGCCCAGGTGCGGGCACGGGACCTGCGGGGTCCGGGATGCGGAGGGGTCGCTCAGGAGTATGGGTGGTCCTAGAAAAGGTCCCAGGTCCCGTGTGGGCACCACCACATCCTACAGCTCAAGAGCGTGTCAACGGAACCGAGAACGGACCCAGGCTGGAGGAGATGCCTGGTCCAACTGAGGCACAGGAATCCATCTGTGCCGCGGTCTCATCGTCCCCATGCACTGCGCGGCACTTGACCCCTGCTGGGCTCTCGCCCGAATCCATCTTGGGCAGGAGGGTTCCCTGGCCGCGTGGAGCAGGCACGGTGCTCACGGGAGACCCGGAGCTGCTGGCCTCCCGTGCTTCCCGAGGCGCCCACACTGGCCCGGCCCCGCCAGCCCTGATGGACACAGTCCTCACTGCCGCCCCAGGGACCCACCTCCCTCCCCCCTGCCACCGGGACAGCGCTAGCTCCTGGCCCGGTCCCCCATTCCCGTGGGCCCCCCAGGACTCTCAGCACTCGCCCTTCGCTCCGGCCTGCACGCCCCCTGGCTCGTGAACGTTTGTGCGTTAAGCTGGGCAGCAGGTGGGGGGGACGGCCCTGCTGCAGCACGAGCACCAACAGCAGCCCTGAATCCTGGGACTGATGTGCTCGCTGCTCACCACGGCACAGCTCCCGCTCAGCACCCAGCAGCTCAACATCCTCTCGGATGTGCAAGCGACACGCCGGGCTGGAGCCACGAAGAGCGGCGCTGTCCCGTGTCTGGGCCCAGGGATGTGACCGGCAGCTGGGAAGGTGCGGGTGGTCCTGACCTGGGCTCCTGGCCACCAGCGGATGTCCTGCTCACCACACGTGCGGGCCACTCAGCCTGCCAGCCCTGCCCTGATGCACCACGCACGGCAAGATCCTGGGACTCTCACCCGCTGCCGTCCGCCCGCCGCACTGGGCCTCGGCCCTCAGCCCACACCTGCCGTGGCACAGCTGGCTGTTCCCTCATCCGAGCAGGGGCCTGAGGACCGGTGTGGACTCTCGTCCCACCCTCCAGGGCCAAGTCCACACCACCCTCCTCCTCGAAACCACCAGGGCCAGGGGGTCTCGCCGTGAAGCACCGTTTCTGAAAGCCGTGCTCCATTCGGTAAGGCCTCCCCTGCAGCAAGCGTGGTTTCACTTGCGCTCGCTTTCTACACGAAAATCAGTGTCCCCTTCCTCACGTGCGCCTTTCCCTCCAAGATGCTGAACACCCTACGCCCCTGCTCCCGGGCACCGCGCCCTCAGCAACAAAGTGAAAGATCAAACAAAGGCCACATTCACGCGGCCAGCCAGACTCTGGCCAACACAGGCCCTTCCTCATACCCCCGGGCCCCCAAGTCCCTCCGTGCCCCGCTCCTCGGGGCCCCTTGCTGCGCGGCCTTGGGGCAGATGCATCGGAGCAGCGGGGGCCCCACCTGCGCTGTCCTTCACCAACACACGCACCCCACGGGCGGGATCCGCGCGCCCAGGACTGCCCGCTCACCGCGGGGCCACACCCCTGTTCTGAGCTCCTGCGCGTCTCTGGAGACCACGGCTTTCCGGGCACACCCCTGCCCCCGTGGGTACCCGCCACCCCCCCCCACAAGCAAGTGCCCCGTTACCATCTCCTGCGCCACACCGTCAGGCGTCTCCTTCTCCAGGTCAAAGGTGAACTCTATGGCCCCATTGTCCTTGGGCTTGCCCTTCAGTTTCTTGGGGTCGTCAACCCAGAGCCGCAGGGCGATGGTCGACTTCCTGCCGTGGTCCTCCTCCGCCAGTTCCACCCTCACACCCGTGTCCTCTGCGAAGAAGGCGTGGCTGAGCAGGTCCTTGATCTCGTACCTGAGAAGGGGCAGCCAACGGGACGGTGAGGGCACGGCTGCTGGCGAGGCCCCAGAGGGCCCGGCTCCCTCTAGAAGGTCCTCTGGCCACGCAGCGGGCAGTGCGGTCCTCGAGGGCAGCGCACAACAGAGCACTCCCAGGGTGAAGGGAGACTGACGCCTGAACACAGCCAGCTGCACGGCACCAAAGGCTGCTTCTCTCTCTCCTTATAAAAAGGCAACGTCCCCATCGCAAGAGGCTCCGGGAAGTGAAGTTTCCAAACCTGGCTCCGCACCCTGCAGACAGGCCTGCGGCAGCACCACCAAACCCCCAGGGTCACAGGTGAGGCTGAACCGCGGGGCCCTGGGCGTCCCGGCTGCTGGGTGTGGTCACAGTAACCAGTCCCCATCCCCAAACAGGAGCTTGTCCGGGTGCCGTCCTGGGCCTGGCTTCCTCCCCGCGTCCTGTCTGATCCGGCGGCCCCTCCCCTATTCTTGCGTCCCTTGGACAGGCGGAGGAGCCCACGCCCTGTGGACGCTCACCACCCAGAAAGGGGGAGCAGACACATGCCTGAGGGGGCCCCTGGGGAGCAGAGGTGGTGGCCCCTGCTGGTCCTGGTCTGGAAGGTGGTCTTGTGGGGTCTGCTCTGAGGGTTCTTTAGCTCTACATGGTTGTTTCTATACTTCTCTGATGGGAGTTCTACTTCACGATTTCTTAGTTATTTTCTCTGAAAGAATAGAACACGATAACCTGCAGGGGGCAGGAGAGAGAGCCCAAGGATCAGAACAGGGCGCCGGCATGAGAGGTGAGGGCCATGGAAAAGAACACGGATCAAGGGTGAGGACAGGGATAGGATGGCCTTGTGCTGGGTGCACAGGATGAGGAGGGCACACGAGGGGTCAAGGAAGAGGTGTAGGGGGTGGGGGGGAGGGATGGGGGATGCGATGAGGGAAGGGCAGGGGAAGATGAAGGTGGGAGGAGAGGAAGGGAGAGAAGACGAGAGGGAGGGTGGAGGAGTGAGGAATAAGAGGAAGAACAGGGAGGAAGAAGAGGAGGAAGGGAGGAGGGAAGAGTAAGGGGAAGAGAAGGGGGAAGAAAGGAGGGGCAGAGGGGGAGGAGGGAGAGAGGAGGAAGAAGGGGAGGAAGGGGGGGAAGGAGGGAGGGGAGGGAAGGAAGGGAGGAGGGCGAGAGGGGATGGGAGGCTTCCTGGCTGACCAGCTGAGGAGGTGAGGGCTGGTGTGGGGGCAGCTCAAGGGCTCTGGCTTGTGGGCTTTGGGTTGAGCATGGCTGCATGGACCTCACAGTCTGGAGGTGACAGGAGGGGCAGGCTGAGGGCACGGCGGAGCCCCTGCTGCAGCCTGGGTGGGTGAGAAGCCCCTGGCAGAGCGGGGAGGCTCCGGGATGGCCCCCAGACCAGGGAGCATGCCCCGGGCAGCAGAGGTGGGACCTGGCCTGAAGCAGCCCATCTCCCAAGAGCGCGGGCAGTTGCGGGGATTTCAGCATGAGCGACACCCAGACCCAGCGCCCCACCGGACTCACCTTTCCTCCTTGTTTTTGCAGATGCACTCCCCAATAATCTCCTTGATTTCGGGATCGTGCACTTTCTCAAAGCTGGCAGGCTTGATGCCCTGCGAGACCAGAGGAGCAGAGTCAGGGACAGGACAGGACTTGTTTCCCGCTCAGCTACACTAGCCAGGCAGGGGGACGGCAGGAGGGGCGCAAACTGGCTGGGGACGCGGCTCACGCTGAGTGCGGAGGGGCTGTCGGGAGCAGCAGGGTCTGGGGGAGAGCCCGACCCAGCCCCCCGCCCCCGACAGGAGCGTTCCCACACCCAGCAGAGATACGGCAGGCGGCCAGGGCGACCACCTTCCTCACCACACCCTCCCGCCCGGTGTGGTCACCGCTGCTGGCCGAGGCCACCAGACACTCTGCCCCACTGCGACCACGGGCAGGGCTGCCTTCCAAGGCCTGGGGGCTCCAGGGTTTTGTAAGCATCTGTGCCGTGGAGTCCCACAGCCGGGCGGTTTGGGGAGCATCCACACTGACCACAGACCCGGTGGGTGCCGGCAGGGCTGGCCGCAGCTTGGCCAGTGATGGCCGTGACGCGGGGGAGCAGAACCCCGGGGCGCAGCCCTGCAGACAGTGGGGACTCGGGAGAAGCAGGGGCTGGACTGCAGGGGCAGGGGCCTGGGGGAGGGACAACGGATTCTTAAACACATGGAGGACCTCAACCATCCCATTCTTCAGCAAGACTCTGCCTTCAAAGTCTCTCTTGGCTGTTCCAACGTAGAGAACATGAGCGGGAGTGCAGGGCGGCCTCCAGCCCAGAGTTGGACCCAGGAGTGTAGGACCTGTGGGGCTGCCGCCCGGCAGGGTGCTATGCCCCAGGCCCCAGGCCCACTCCCAGTGGGGGCCATGTGCACACGCTCAGCAGAGTCTGCAGCGACAGACTGGGGCACTGGGCTCCAGGCGCGGCCAAGGGACTCCCCTCGGAGGGGAGAACCCCAGGCTGTACCACTGAAGCCAACAGAAAGAGGTTTAATTACACAGGAGGAAGGGCCAGGGTCCCGGCGGGAGGCAGGCGGCCTGAGAAACTCTAAGTGCACGTAAGCGTGGGCCACACACACCTCTGAAGGGCCGAGGCCCCCAGAGTAGGAGAAGAACATGCAAGAGGAACAGGTGCTGCTTTGCAGGGGCTCGTGTCCCCAGACTCAGAAGCATGGAGTCGGGGTGCTGGGAGCGGGGACACCGAATCCCTGCAGGACTGGGGATCAGGGCCGACGCGGGGCTGGAAGGTGAGGGTGTGTGTGCCGCGAGGGGCCAGCGGGCCCACAGGGCATTACTGCAAACCACGCCAGCTGTCCGGAACAGCCCTCCCGTCTGGTTTCCTCGGGGAGCAAGGGTGGGACCTGACCTTGCTTTGCCCAAGCTGACATGGGTCCACACAGGAGCCCTGCTTCCTAGGGCCTCAACGAGGGATCCAGGGTGGCTGAGGAACACCCCAGTGGGAATCAGTCCTATCTCCCCAGCCCAGCGGATGGACCACAGCCCCGTGCACGTGGGCACCCAAGAAGTGGGGCTGGCGTGTTGCTCCCCCGCACCCCTCCAAGGCCTGGGAGTGAGGCCTTAGCCTCAGGTGACCCCTGCCCCATGGAGGGCCACTGCCCACAGCCAACAAGCCCACCCTCCCCTGCCAGCATTAGCAGGGAGCTGCACGCCTCCCTCTGTGTCTCTGACAAGCACCAGCCAAAAACTCTGCCATCCCCCTCAGCGGCACACAGGAGGGGCTCAAATAACTGAATAAGACTGAAGGGGAGACATGAGCTAAGACCTGTGGGGGAGCGCAGGGTGGAGGGTGGGGCGCGGGCAGGTGCCCCGGGCAGCCAAGGACCACGCTCCTCGTGCATCTGCAGAAGTGAGGGGGGCGCCAGGCTGAGGCGAGGCAGCCAGGACTCAGGGGCCGTGGGGCCTGGTGCCCAGAAAAGCTACGGCCTCACCAAGCAGGACGGCCGCGGAGGGAGGACAGGGTGATCGGCTTGCAGAGCTGAAGCCACTTGATTAAAGCGGACGACTGTGTGGGCACACACCAGGACACGGGAAAGCCAGCGGCCCCGGGAGTGACCCAGAGGAGGGTCTCTAGGGACAGGCGGCCGGGCACCTCCCGGAGAGGCCTCGAGTCGTGCACGAGGCCCACCGCGGCCAGGCCTGTCCACCACCAGCTCAGAGACCCGAGCAGCCACCCCGCTGAGGCAGCCTCAGTTTCCCCTCTGTGACAGCACCCTTCCCTTCCTCACACGGTGCTGTGAGCGCTTCACCACGCACGGCCCCTCGCGGTGGCCAGTGGACTCACACAGGTGACCTTCCGGTAGATCTGGGCGGCGTTCTGGCACTCGGAATAGGGGTACTCGGAGGTCGCCATCTCCAGCATGCACATCCCAAAGGCGTAGACGTCCACGGACTCGTCATAATGCTCCTCGTACATCTCGGGCGCCATGAACTCAGGGGTACCTGTGTCCGGAAGCAAGGGACGCGGGGTCAGCAGCCACTGGGCCAGGAGCCCCTCCCCATCAGGCCCGGAACCTGCAGTTCTAACAGGACTGCTCTGCAGACAGTTCCCGAAACGCCCCCCGGACCCTCCCGATCCTAGGTCACATCAGCTCACGGCACTAGGGGCCCCCCCAGCTCCGAGCCCGCTACCCCAGAGCCAGGGCACGCTCTGTGCCCCGGACACGGGAGGCGCCGCACGCCGAGCAGCAACCCCCCCGGCCACAGGCCCGACCGCCCGCGGCAGACAGACACGCACAGTCCCCGCAGAGCGACCGAAGTAAAAAAATCCCAGAAAGGCCCCAGATGTCCCCAGGCAGACACCACATGGCAGCGTGTCAGGCGGCACAGAAAGGAGCGTCTCTGCTGATGGTGCCGGCCAGGTGCCCGCAAGGTGTTCCCAGGACCAGCGGTCCCAAAATGACGCCTCCTCCGAGTCTCACACGTGGAGTGAAACAAAGTATTCGGCTGTTCGTGCACTAGGACCTCTCCCAAAACAGCAAGCACAGACCCCAGAGACACGTCAAGGAGGCAGGGTTCCGGCTGATTTTTCCTTTAGTTACACTGGTCTGGGGATTTTTATTTTTCTGTAACAAGCTTCTGCTCTAAAAATCACAAAATCCTCCTATTAAAAGAGGTCCAACCGAGTGCCTGTCCAGCCGAACTCAAAGCAGAGGGAAACGTCGGGAACGTCTCCACCTTCTCCGCTTCCTCCACCCCAACCCTTTCAAAATGTTCCCGTTTCTTTAAAAAGCAGGTGCAGAACAGTGCGGGCTGTGTTCAAAAGCACGTGTGGGGTCATCAAATGTTTTCATGGCTCTCTGGGACGCAGAGAGGTGACAGTACACTTCAACTTGTTCTCGTGCACCCACAGTTTCAATGTAACACGTATTATACGCTTAACGAAACAAGTGGACATTTCAGTAAGAAATGGCAAAATCGAGAATCTATCTTCAGGTTTATGTGTGTGTATAAAGAATTCTAGGAGATTCTGGGGGCGTCTGGGGGGCTCAGTCTGTTGAGCGTCTGCCTTCGGCTCAGGTCATGATCCCAGGGTCCTGGGATCGAGCTCCGCGTCGGGCTCCCTGCTCAGCGGGAAGCCTGCTTCTCCCTCTGCCTTTGCCCCCGGCTCCTGCTCGCTCGTTCTCAAATAAATAAAATCTTAAAAAAAAAAAAATTCCAGGAGGTTCCAAATCAGAAATAATGGGAACAGGGTGGGGGAGAGAGCAGGAGTCTGAGGGACCTTGCACTGGGAATATCTCCATCTTTTTGGGGTTCTGAACGGCGTGACTGCTGACAACGATTTGCACTTGGCTGTGGGCATCCACAGGGGAAGAGGGAGGCTGGCTGAGCTGTCCCAAAGCCCCACACAGCCTGCCTTTCGAGGGACGGGGCACGGGAGGTGGGGGTGCAGGGGAGGGGGCCAGCTCCGAGCGGGGTTGGGGATGCCCCACGCGCTTGGGCCACGGACACAAACTTTTCTCTCTGTCCTCACTCTGCAGCCACCTAAATCTGAGTGTTAAAAGAACATGTGTGTGCTCACAACCCACACACGTGTGTGCCTGGGGCACCTCCCTGGCCCCCTGGCCCCAGTGCAGGTGACCACGGCCATGAGCGCCTGCAGGCAGCCACAGCTGAGGACCCGGCCAACGCAGACACGGGGAGAGGGCGGGGTGCTGTCAGAGACAGGTGGCTCTCGGGGACGAACCCCACAAGGGGCCTATAACCCCCAGCTGTGTGAGCACACGGCATCAAGGGGCTGTGGCCACGGGGCTTATGGTGAGGACACCTTCTCACCCAATCCATCCCCCTCCTTCCCGTCGGCCGACACAGAGCCCCAGGCCTGGTGCCACAGGGCTCCCCCAAAGCAGGTGGAGAGGTCCTCGGACACCGCCACCCAACGTCCAACGTCCACCATGGGCCACACCTGAAGTACAAACCCAAACACGGCCAAACCCCCGACAGCTTCGCCCAGAAGTGGGTCCTCGGCATCAACTGTCCCTTCACGTACCCTGGACACAGCACAGAGCAGGGAGCCTGACTCGCAGGCTTGGGGGACCCTCCCCCCACCTGACCGAAGGCCCCCCACCCAGCTGCTGGCCCTCTGCTGTCCAGGGCCCAGGAAGATGTGGTAATCGCCTCTCATTCTCCATGAGTTCGGAGCTTCCCCCAGCTGAGCAAGAGCTGGGCCCCCTGTGCTGGGCTTGGGGCTGATGCACCTGCTGGAAACGCCCAGCCTTCACATCACTCCATCAGACCACCCAGCCTGTGTCCGGTCCCCTGATACCCCACTTCCAAGAGGGACAGAGCCACCAGCCAGAGAAAGCCCAGGGAGCTTCACCAGGTACCCCACCCCCAAGGTCAGACCTACGAATCCTGCTCGGAAACTGTCAGGTGATCAGGGACGTGCTCCCTCCAGCCAGGCCCCTGCCCATTTCACGGAGAGAGAAACCGAGGCCTAGGTCGGCCCCCACCCCAGCACTCAACTCCCCAGAGCTACCAGAGCCCCCTGTTCACAGGGCACCCCTGGTGGCCACCCTGCCCCAGATGTCACGTTCCAAACCCACTAACCCCACCAGAGAAGTTTCCAGACTCCCAGCAGTTTCATCTGCCACCAGTTCTGTCCCCAAACGTGCATCAAAACCATGGGCTTGCAAAACCCTGACATCACCCTCTCGTCCTGCTTGTGTCCCCACACAGGGCTTCAGTGGGCACAGGAGCCTCTCCAGGTCCCACCCGACCCCAGCTGATCCGATCAGGATTTCTGGAGCTACACCCCGGAGCGGGCTGGCGCTCCCCAGACGTCTCGAACCCCATCAACAGCCGCCCCAAAGCCCTTGCAAGCGCTCTCTCTGCAAAACCCTGGAGAGGTGCCACCTAGCGCCCGCGGTGTGCCGGGACCCCAGCGCAGCCCCAGTCCCTGTGTGGCAGCTGAGGACGGGGCCTCACCCAGAAAGGCCACAGGGGCTTCTCAGAGGAGAACGAGAAACACGGGAAGACAAGGCTAGCAAGCCAGCACCCACACCAAATCCCCCACGCTGGCTCTGGGCCCCACAACCCCCAGGGACTCCCTGCGGTGGGCCTCAGGGCCTGGAGCACCCGCCTCTCTGCCTGCTCCAGACTCACCAGCCACAAAGCCTGAGTCCCTGTCATCAAGGCCTCCTTCCCGCTGAGTGTCGACCGCCCGCGGGCCCCAGCGGCCTCACCCCCCGACCACACAGCCAGGGACCCCCAGGTAGGGCCCCGGGGCAAGGGCTTACCGATCACACTCTTGGCGAAGGACGCTCTCTTGAGAGTGGCCAGGCCCAAGTCGCCGATCTTCACGGAGCCGGTGGGCCCTGTGATGAAGATGTTGTCACACTTGAGGTCCCGGTGGATGATGGGGGGCGTCCTGGTGTGCAGGAAGAGCAACCCCTTCAGGATCTGCCGGCACCAGCTGCGGAGCACCTTGGGCTTCATCACCTTGAACCGCTTCAGGTACCTGCGGGGGGGGGGGCGCGTCTCACCAGCGGCTCCCGTCCCCGGGGGGCCATGGAGTCACCACCCGGACGGGGACATTCCTGAGACAGGCCCTGGCAGACGGGAGGCCCGGCGTCCCCGCCTCCGCGGCCCCTGCGCCCGGGCCCAGCCCGCCCCAGGGTCCGGCCAGCGGGTGGGGGCGTGCTCACGTCTTCAGCGTCCCCGAGGTCATCAGCTCGGTCACCAGCACAATGCACCTCTTGCCCCTGGCGCTGGACTCCCAGAAGTCATAGAAGCGCACGATGTTGGGGTGCTGCAGGCCCTTGAGCATCTCGGCCTCCTCCTTGAACCGCTGCCTCTCCAGCTTGGTGAGCTTCCGGTCCTGGAGAGAGACACAGGCTGAGGGGCAGCGGCCACCTCAGCAGACACCCTCCACGGAGCCCGGGGGCCCAGGAGGGAACCCACCGGCCACCCCGCGGCTCCATGTGTGAGGACGCAGCAGAGGGAGAGGGCCAGGCGCCGGGGCCGCATGGCCCAGTCCCTCTGTGGCGTCCTCCCACACCCAACCCCAAAGCCTCGTGGCCCTGGATGAGCCCCTGCAAAGGACCTCAGCAGAAAGAGACAGCAGAAAACCCACACGGCAGCACTCACGCTCTCCCCGAGAAAACACCTCCAAGGCCTCACGTCCTCAACACCCGCTTTGTGAGCCGTCACAAGAAAGACACTGGTTCGGTTCCAGTTTACACGCAACTCCGAGGACATGTTCACGGCCAGAGCAGACGGGAACCGGAAAACCAGGGCCCCCGCCGGGCCCTGTGGTGCTGGGGGGCACGGCAGACACGCCTCCTGGGTCTGTGCTGACCCCAACCGCAAGTTCACACAGGACACAGCAGCACCACCATCGGGGGCTGGGAGTCCCTGTGGGGGCCGCCCACGCCCACGAGGAAGACCGCCAACACCCTCCCCACCCTCGAACCCACCCTCAGTGCCCTCCCTGCGCGCCCCGCCCCCACCTGCCACCACCCAGCCCTACCTGTCGGGCTGCACCTGCAGCCTGCGTGGCCCTTCCAGACACCCTCCAGTGGGCTCTCACCACAGAGCGCTCGGAATCACCCCAGAGCTCTGTCGTTTCCAGCCTCGTCCCACAGGGAGCCGCACCTCTGCAGGCCCCAGGGTGGCCGCCTCCCCGCACCTGCGCCTCCCACCAGCCCTGCCCCCCGCAGAGTAAGGAGACACCAGGAGAACCATCGCACGGCTGACCCCAGAAAAACACAGAATTCGGGGACAGAGGCAACTTCAATCTAGTTCATGTGCTCACGGGGATCGAGGAGGCTGACACACATTAAGTAAGCAAGATTCTACTTAAAAAGGAACAGTCAAGGGGCACCTGGGTGGTTCAGTCGGCTGAGCGTCCGACTCTTGATTTCGGCTCAGGTCATGATCTCAGGGTCCTGAGAATGTCAGGCTCTGCGCTCAGTGGAGAGTCTGCTGGAGATTCTCTCCCCTGCTCCTCCCCCCATTTGTGCTCTAAATAAATAATAAATAAATAAATAAATAAATAAATAAATAAATAAATAAATAAAACCTTTTTTTAAAAAAAGGAACAATCAAGAAAGTGCTCTTGGGGCGCCTGGGTGGCTCAGTCAGTTAAGTGTCTGCCTTTGGCTCAGGTCATGATCCCAGGGTCCTGGGATCGAGCCCCGCATTGGGCTCCCTGCTCAGCCAGGAGCCTGCTTCTCCCTCTTCCACTCCCCCTGCTTGTGTTCCCTCTCTCACTGTGTCTCTGTCAAATAAATAAAACCTTAAAAAAAAAAAAAAAAAGAAAGTGCTCTTGCAAATTAAGCCTCCAGTTTCAAAATAAGATATTCTGCAATAGAGTGAAACATTACGTACAAAAACATCAACATTTGATCCAGACACCGACATGGAAACATGCTCCACTCAGCAAAAATTATGGCTTATTTAAGAAAAGTCAAGCCACAGGGGCGCCCGGGTGGCTCAGTCGTGAAGCGTCTGCCTTCGGCTCAGGTCATGATCCCGGGGTCCTGGGGTCGAGCCCCGCATCGGGCTCCTTGCTCAGAGGGAGGCCTGCTTCTCCCTCACCCACTCCCCCTGCTTGTGTTCCCTCTCTGATTGTTACTCTCTGTCAAATGGATAAATAAAATCTTTAAAAAAAAAAAGAAAACCACAGACTGGAGAAACTATTCTCAATAATGTATCTGACAAGGGACTTCATCCAGAACACAGAACTACAATTCCATAATAAAAAAAGGTGTGAACAGGTAAGATGGAGAAACGGCCAACAAGCACGTGACAAGGCGCTCGCCATCCTGAGTCACTAGGAAAATGCCAATTCCAGCCTGGAGATGCCACCTGATGCCCAGCAGCAGGTCAAAGTAAAAGGAGGCTGGTTCCAACCGCTGGGTGGCTGGGAGCAGCTGAGGCTCCGGACACATGGCTGCCGGACATGCAAGGGGGCACCAGCAGGGTCCACACCTGCTCCAGGCCCAGCCCCTGCCCTCCAGGTACCTACGCAGGATGGCACATGAGCAGCTCAGAATGATGTGGGAACAAAGGCAGAAGAGGAATTACTAAATTTCTTTACTCCCTACAGCCCACTGACAAGTCCTTGAAACAGGCAGAGTGACCTTCCTCTAGGGACTCAACTGCCTCAATATTAATACTTTGCTAAGGGCAAAAGGCAATCCTAGCCTGAGCCCCCTCCACCCCACCCCCAAGAATTCCTTTGGAAACTTCCTTTCTCTCTTACCCCCAAGATACGTGTTGGCAATCATCCCCCAAGCATACGGCCCACCGATATACATCTGGAAGGGTCTCATGACTCAGGTTTTATTAGACAGTAATAAATGACATTTTCCCAACAATAGCTAGCCCCCCCAAGGTCCTGGAAACCTCGCTTCCAAAATTCCTTAGACACTTACGTTATCCCTAACCCCCTCCCAACTTGAAAGTATCTAATGGGCCACTCCTCCTGACCCCACTACAGTTCTTTCTGCCCATGGGTCCTGTCCCTGTGCTTTAATAAAACCACCTTTTTGCACCAAAGACGTCTCAAGAATTCTTTCTTGGCCGTCGACTTCAAACTCTAATAATGTCTTTCCTACATCAAGAACAGCACCAAACTCCCGGAAAAGCAGAGCTGACATGTGGCTGAGGTGGAGGATGCTCACCTCTGGGGCTGGCCTGGGGGGGGGGGGGGGGGGG
>NW_023270615.1:20500861-20512457 GCF_011800145.1 Mirounga leonina
GGGGGGGGGGGGGGGGGGGGGGGGGGCAGCGAGAACTTGTACGTCCTCATAGAGGATGCGGGTCACACAAGTGTGCACAGCTCACCCACTCGGACACTTAGGATCTGAATCTCATATGTAAGTAATAGCTCAGTTTTTTAAGCATCAAAAATTAAAGTGAAAACATCCAGTAACTGAATCAGAACAACAGAAGAGATGTGAACAAAGCAGCAACAGCGGGAAGCCGGCACCGGGGAGGAGGAGACAGCAGAACGGCATCTCCCGAGCTGGACGGTGAGCCGACGGTGAGCCGCTCCGCTCCGCTCCGCTCCGGTGAGGGTGTGTGGCAGCCAGGCCAGGCCCTCCCAGCGAAATGCAGACGCCCGAGGACAGAGGGCAAGTCCCACCTGAAGAGCACCCAGCCAAACGGACATCAAACCACGTAGCCCGCGACATCTTCTCTCCCACGTGACAACCAAAGCTTCCTTCTGGCACCCCTGGTCCAGCCGCACTGCAAGCATGCCCACAAATCCCAACACAACCCAGCGAAAGGGGTTGCAGCAAAGCTGGCCGCCAGGCCCAGCCACGTGGGGGAGGAGGGCCGGGCGCCGGGGTGCTCCCCACCCCCACAGGCTTCTGCATCGAGCATCACAGACTCCCTTCCAACCAACCACCGTCTGGAGGAAACTCAGAATGCTTTACATGCCGCATTTCGGCATCACTCGGCAGAAGGGAGAGACGTCACTGGACTTTCAGAGAAAAGTGTGTGTCATAAACGTCATAACTAACAAGCCCCAAGGCCCCAGAGGGAGAGGAGGGTGCCCCGCGGATGCCAAAGGGGATAAATCCAAGACTCAGCGGGAACGTGGTCAGACTTCCAGGACGGTGCCTCTCGGGCTGCGCTGGGCCTGGTCGTGGGAGGCGGGAGGGAGCAGACCTCATTTATATTCTAAGCCACCTGGCTATTTTCAACTACGTGACACACCGCTTGATAATTTAAAAGGTCAGCTAGCATGTCATCAGAGCACTGCCCAGTGCCCCTCACAGAGCTGGCCCCGGTCCTGGTCACTGTGTGCTGATGGCTGGTCAGCCCCATCAGATCAGCAACACCACGGCGGGAGTTTCACTCTTTGTGGACGAAGTCTGAACTGATGCACTGGGACGCCTCGAGGTCATGAGCCAGGGCAGGAGGAAATACCCCCAGTCCTGCCGGAGTCAGGCTGTTCCTGCATGGGGTGGGGTCCGGCTGGACAGGTCACCCCACCAGACACAGGAGAGGTCCCACCCCCCAGGTGCCCCAAAGATAGTGGGAGCCCATCAGATAGAGGATAAAAGCCTTCTGGCGTAATGCTGTCTCGTCTCCTGTAGGGAAAGGGCCTAGCCAGTCAGGGGCAGCACCCTCCGAGCAGGGGCACGCAGCCCGGTGGTCAGAGCCCTGGGTCCGACGGGCCTCTCCCACACAACCCGGGGTCCAGCAGCTCTGCCCAAACAGAGGCGACAGGTGAAGTCCTCTGACCCAGCAGGCCCCCGGCTGCCTCTGGGGCTTCTGCAGCCCTCTCCTCAGCCAGGCAACGCCCAACCAACCCTGTGAGGAGCAGAGCTGCCCGGCCCCCCGAGCCCACGCAGGCGAAGGCGAAGGTGAAGGCGGGGTCCACACACAGAGGACAGAGAGGGGGCATGAGCAGCTAAAAGGATGGTGCCCAGACTCAGCAAAGCCAGAGTCCTGGGGCGACGAGCGGGCATGCGCCCTCTCTCCAGCCCATCTGGTCGTAAATCAAAGCAAAAGAAAGCCTGAGGACCTCTGCTGAGAACTGTCCCAAGTCAGGGAATCGGCCCAGGACGGGGGCTCCAGGGACGGCTGACCCAGGATGAGGGTCTCTGTAATCCCTAGCCCCCCGCCCCGTGCGAGGGCCCCTCCCAGGCCTGGGGGCCGTGCCGCAGGCTCCCCGGGCTGCTGCGTTCTTCACCCAAAGCGGGGAGGTGGTGCAGGGTCTGGGGCGTCCTTGGGGTGGTGACCGCATGGAGGGAACACGGGCATCTGCCTCACTCGGTCACCAGATGGTCACTGAGGCTCTGGGTGTGCAGGAAGGACCGGGGGAGGGGGGTGTACAAACACACAATCACACCGTCTGAAAACCAGGGTGAAGGGACAGGCGGGCGGCGCTGGCCATCCCCCACCGGGGGCCGTGGGAAAACTCCTGTGGTCTGGGAGAAGGGGCCGCTGCGGTTTCGGTCAGCACAAGGCCAGAGGCCGCCGGGGCCCCCGGGACCACAGGCAGGCGCTGGGCCCTGCCCCGAGGGGAGCGGAGACTGACAGCACGGGGCGTCCCGACCCTTCCGGGGCTGAGCTCCCCCCACCACGCACACTCTTCCTGCAGTGACCTGCTCCCTCTCAGGTTGGCGGAGGTTTTAAAAATAAACTCACTTTTCTAAACACAAGTGCCCTCCTTAAACGACGAAGTCTGTAGGTTTCTCCCAGTTCCCAGTACAATAAAGGCAGCGTTAACGTGAGGCGCTCGCCTGCGGCTACGACCCATGGGAGGACACGCAGACGCAGTGGGAGGGGTCCCGGCGCAGGGTCATCTCTGTCAAGGACCCCGAGGAGGGTGTGTCCTTACGGAGCTCGGCCACTCCTCCCTTCCCCCACAGGCAGCGCCACCAGCCGGCCAGGCGCCCCCCAACCCCGCAGGGCTAAGTAAAACGGGGGGGCCCTCAGTGCCCCCGGGCAGGGATCCAAACTGTCCCCACAAGCTCAAGTAGCATAAAGGCTGTCCCTGCCAGCATTTTGTGAACATTCTGAAACGGCCCCGCAGCCCTTTTGCAAACACGTGCAGAGAAGCACCTCTAGCCGCGGTGAGGGTTCACGCTTCCACCCCCGCAGACCTGAGGTGCCGCAGCTTTCCGGAAAGCCTTCCTGATGACCGGACCGCACGTTGCCTCCCTAAAATGGTGCAGCCCGGAATTTCGGGTCCTCCGTTTCCCATGGTCGCGGGCTCTGAGGGCCACGCGTCCTGCTTCTGGACTGAGTTACCCTACAGGACGCCGGTGCCCAGCTGACCGCATGGACAGACAGCAGGGGTGAATGAACACACCTCCTACGAGCCGGGGGAGCCCTGTCCCGTCATCAGCCATCGGCCGGGGGGAAACCCTAATTGTGGCTAGATCAAGGCCAGGCTGGTATGGGGCTCAGGTCGGCCACAGAGGGGGAGGGGAGCCAGTTATGGCCGCGTCACAGGGCAGTCCTGCCGGGCCAGCTGGCAGCCCCACGAGAACCTCCACCACTTCCACGGACACACCGTGGGCTGTGTCATCCTGTCCACGGCGGCCCCACCCCTGGATCTTCACCGGGGCCTAATGTCTCTTTCCACCCTGGGTGGGCCAGCCCTGATGGTGCCACCCCACCCACCAGCAGGCAGCCCTGTCCCTGGTGAGAGCAAGTGGGCCAGTTCCAGAACGGGCGCCTTGTGCTGGGCACCCCTGGGGCAGGCTGAGGACCCCCAGCATCCTCCTCACAGAGCACAGACAGGGGGGAGCAGGGGGTGAGGGGAGGCATCCATGGGGCACAGCATGCCCAGGCACCAGCGTCCATGGGGCACAGCATGCCCAGGGCAGCCCGTGGTGCCCGCCCCCAGGCCCACCACCCAGCAAAACCTCTCCCAGTCCCTCAGGCCTATCAGACCACAGGCAGTCCCAGGCCCCGGCAGACGGACGTGGCCAAAATGCGTCCTGGAGCCTGAGCAGTCAGCCCTCCGCGGTCCAGCTGGCCCCTCCTGGCCGGCCATGGGGTCTTGACACCACGCTGCGGCCTTGCGGCACCTTGTCCCCTCCGTCCAGCTGGAGAGCACAGAGATCTGCTGGGGTCCACGCTCTCCTGGAAGCAGGTGGACAAGGGAGAACAGGGGATGCGGCCAGCAGGGCAGTGGGACGAAGGAGACGGCGAGGCCGGGGCAGTGGACTGCAGCTGCCAAGAGGGGCTCTGCTTTCCCAGGGGAACATCTGCCCTCACCCTGGGACCCTGGGCCAGAGAGGCGGTCATGACGGCATGCACAGCAGCAAGAGAAGCCTGCCAGGCACGCCCTCCAGGGCGCCCGCCCGACGGGGAGCACCAGCCCTGGGCAGAGGCGACCCGAGGCCCAGCAGCAGCCAGGCCCTGCACTGACCGCACCGCACGTCTGGTTTCTAGGAAGGGCCAGCCCCACCCCGGCCGCTTCCCCGCAGAGACACCTCAAGACAGATGTGGACACACCATGGTCACAATCAGCCGAGACGAACACCTCCACCAAGGACATGCCTGCAGGGCAGGGGGCAGGACACTCGATTCCACCCCCCTCAGGGTCAGCTGGGGCAGAGCCAGTCAGGAGTCACCCCTCTTCTGCCTCATGGCTGTCCCTCCCCCTGCACAGGGTCCTAAGGCTGGGGGACACCAGGGTAGCGGTGAGGCTTTAAGGTCCTTGCAACAACCTGCTGAATGCTGTGGACTCTCCCCAGAAAGCAGACCCCTATCCCCTGCACACCTCCAACGCAAAGAACCCCAGAACCGCAGCTCTGGCCACTCAGGCATTGTGGGGGGGGCCTGACATCTCCCAGTGAAGAAAGCAGTGTCTGGCCACACCCTCTAAAGCCCTCCCCTGGAAAGAATTGGTTAGGACGCCCCTCCTCTCCCGTCCAGAGGCGCTGTCCAGCCTGAGCGATCCCTCCAACAGACCTAAGAGGGCCCCAGAGGCCAGGATGCAGGGGCTTCGGCCACCAATTGCCTCACACCAGTCTGCTGAAGTGGACATGCTCCCAGGCCTGAACATCTATGGTGTCCCTCCAGGCCAGCGCTGCCCAGGGGCCGGGGCAGGGGGTGGGGGTGTCCCTCCAGGCCAGCGCTGCCCCGGGGCTGGGGCAGGGGCTGGGGTGTCCCTCCAGGCCAGGTGCTATGCCAGGGGGCGGGGCAGGGGGTGGGGGCACCCTGCCAGACAGACCCAGTGCGTGAGATCCACAGAGGCTGAGGGAAGTCCGGGGTGAGGAGAGGCCCCACAGCTCCTCAGTTCTTCCCAAGTTGGCAGCAAGAGTCTTCAGGCCACAATCAAGACAAGACAGTAGGTGCTCACTGCACACACACCTGAAATGAGCCACCAGCTCTGGGTGTGACCCCGATGGAGAGACAGGAGCCCCCACATTCAGCCCAGGACAACAGCCGTAAGCTACATAAGGCTGCGAGTGCTTGATGAGCGGCTCTTCCAAACGGAGAGGTCACCTAACTCTACGATGCGTATACACCAGCTTTCTAAGACACAGTCGTTGTTTTAAATTGCTTAAGCCTCATCAACAACCTTATACTGCACACGCGATACGATACTTTGGATGTACTGAACCAAAAAAAATATCATTAAGGTGAATTCCACCTGTTCTTTTTACACATTCAACGTGGCCACGAATGCACGATTACACACGTGGCTCACATTCCCTTCCTACAGGACAGCACAGCCTTCGAGTATCCGTACCAGGCGGCAGGCTAGGAGCCGAGCCACTGGGCAGAGCGTCTGCAGTCTGACGGGCAACACCCCAGCTTTCAGTCTACTTTCTCCAGAGGCCTCGATGCTAGGAGATTGGATAACACAGAGCAGAGCAGTGCTCACAAAGGCTGCACTCAGTTCCAGACAGGATTACACGACCCGCCCTTATTACAGTATCTGCTCGGAACAAAAATCTTCTCTAAAGGAAAACAAAATCACCCACAATTTCAAGTATCTCCGTAAGCTTTAAATACACCAATCAAAAATTGCCAGGCCAACTAGGACCTGAGACCAAATGACAGAAAAAACAATAGGGGAAAAAAACAAATGAAAGCAACAAACCCCCAAAGGATCCAAATACTGTAGGTATCAGACAGACATTAACAGTACTGTGATTGGTGTAGTCATAAAGACAGATAACCGAGAGAGAGAGAGAGAAATCAAGAAACGGACTCTTGACTACAGAGAACACACTGCTGGACCAGAGGAGAGGTGGGGGAGGGATGGGGGAAACAGGTGATGGGGATGAAGGAGGGCATTTGCTGTGATGAGCACCACATGATGAATCACGATATTGTACACCTGAAATTAATATAACACTGTATATTAACTGGAATAATGACAAAATTTAAAACCATACAAAATAAAAATTCTGTAAAGACAGAAAATAGATAACCAAGGTCCACCAGAACTAAAACCTATGAAGTAAAAATCAAATGGAACCTAAAACTAAGAAATGAAATAGGGGGGCGCCTGGGTGGCTCAGTTGGTTAAGCGACTGCCTTCGGCTCAGGTCATGATCCTGGAGTCCCGGGATCGAGTTCCGCATCGGGCTCCCTGCTCGGCAGGGAGTCTGCTTCTCCCTCTGACCCTCCTCCCTCTCATGCTCTCTGTCTCAAATGAATAAATAAAATCTTTAAAAAAAAAAAAAAAAAGAAATGAAATAGGGAACTCAATATATGGGCTTAGCAGCAAATAAGACACAGCTGAAGATGGGATCAGCAAACTGGAAGATAAGACCACAGAACGTATGCAGACTGGAACATGGAAGCACAAACACGTGGAAAATACAGGAAAGAGGACACAAAGCTCATAGAACACAGTGAAAAGATCCAACCTATGGGTAAACAGGATTCCCAAAGAAGAGGGCATAAAGATGAGACAAAAGCAATATGCATCAAATAACACTCCAAAGTTTTCCAAAATTGAAGCAAGACATCCAGACATAGATTCAAGAAGTGCTATAAGCCAGAGCAGATTAAATACAAAAAACCACACTGGATACAATACAGCAAAATAAAAATAAAAACTGAACACATAAAGGAAATCTTAGAAGCAACGCTGCAAAAGGCAGGCAGGAGGCAGGGGTGGGTAGACCGAGTTTAGTGTCCTAAGACCCTTACATGCCCAGAATGTGGGAGAAGTCAAGGATATGGGTCATCATCTCTGGTGGAACCAGTAAAACTTATAAGAAAATGCATGACGAACTTCCCAAAAGCAAATTCCAACCGGCCCACAACCCTAAGAATGGTGCGTCCAACTACAGGGCAGCCTCACCAAGCCACACCTCAGCTGTTAAATTTACCACTGCGTACATACGCAAGGATGCAATGAAATTATGATCAAAACTTACAACTTCCCAGTGACATCAAGTAAAATAAAATGGCAGGTGAAATAAGGTTGCGGCCATCATCCTACTGTGCGCCATCCTCCATCCTGCCCCCTTGGCCGTCCGCCCTACAGCCCAGGACTCCTAGGTACGCCCACGCAGAAGCACAACCACCCCCAGGCTCCGACGACCTTTGGGAAGATGACACGTTTGTCCCTCCCAAGATCAAAATGGAATTCCAAGTCCAACGGGAGCCAGTGCTCAGTGGGCTCCCCTCTGCAGGTGGGTTCATTCCCCAGGTGATGATAAAGCCATCTCCCCAACTCACGACTGAGACACAGAGAGGCTGGGCCTGGTGCCCCAGGGGGATTCTCTGCCCCCCACCTCCAACAGGTGGGAACCCTGAAGCCCAGGAGTAAAAACTGAGGTGACCCCCTGATTGGGGTCAGGAAGTCCCTCCTTGACGCCCACACCCTGGCAGGTGAGGAGATGCCCCCCACACACACCCACAGCTCTCTCTCACTTCAGGCAAGCATTTACCAACAGCCATGGCCTGCCGGACAGCCGTGCACCAGCCAGGCCCAAAAAGGTACCCTTGGGCAAGACCTCTGCCCTCACGTCTCAACCCTGATGCTGTCCGGTTTACAGAGCACAGGGAGGCTGCACACCAGCAGGTCGGCCGCAGCCCCGGCTTCCAGACGCGAGTCCTTGGCTACAGGCTACTGCGGGGGCCCGAGTGCCCCGAGTCCTGGGGGCCGGTGTTTGGAGGGCCTGGCTGAAACGGCATGACCAGGAACAAGCAAGCCTCTGTCCGGGAGACTGATGGGGTGGGGACAGCCTCTCTGCACACCACCCTGCTAGGGGGGCACCCTCTCACACTGTGACCCCGGCAGACAGGTAAGCAATGGGATCAGCTATGCCACCTCCGGCCAGCCTCCTCATTTCCCTGTCTGGCTTTGACAAAACCCAGAGCAGTCCAGAAGAAAGGGAATGAAATCCTCCATCCTGTAGCTGCTGCTACAGGGTCTGGGCCGGCCCCACCACTGACGGCAGAGCAAGCAAGAGTAAGGAAGTGACAGAGCCAACAGTGGGAAAGTGCCTGCAGGGCCTGCCCCCCATCCCTCCATCCCCCACCCCTGCTCAGCATCCCAGAGAAGAGGCAGGGCCTGTCCCCCACCTCCCCTGCGGGGCTGCCCAGGGCTGTGGACCTGAGACCCAGCCTGTGGGATCCTGGGACTGTGGCGGGTGCAGCGCAGAAAGCCAAGTGATCTCAGAGCAGAGAGCAGACGCTCCAGGCAAGGAGGCTTGCAGGGACCCAGGACTCATGCACATGGGGGAGTTCCCGAAGCTCACCCTCCAGCTCACCGTCCGTCTGTCCGCAGGGCAGCTCTGCACACAGCAGGCCCCACTCACATCCCTCACGGACCAACCACGGCCCCAGCACAGGCCCTAGGGGCATGTGGCCCCTGGCCTCCCCAGGCCCAGCCCGCCTTGCTCACTCCAGAGCCTCCCACACACCCCACGGCCGTCCCCAGACCCTCAGGCAGTGGCATCAAACCTAGCAGGGGGGTGCTGCTTAATGAGGAGAGATGGGGATGCCACTCCCCGAGACGGACCCCGCGCAGCCACGCCCCACGGAGCCAGCCCACCCCAGACTCACAGGTCAGGGCCCCACGGCCCCAACTTGGCCACCATCGTGGCACAGCCCCCTCCCTGCCTGAGCACAGAGCACTGAGAAAAGTGCCAGCCTCGCTCATCAGCATCCATGAATGTCCTTTGTCCCTGTGGACACAGGTGGGCCCTCCCCCCTGTGCTGTGGGCACCCGAGACTGCCCAGCTCAGGGCCGGGGCTCAGGCTGCGTGTGACCTGCACAAACGGGCCATCAGCCTCCTTGCTGGCATTCTGGGGTCACAGTCACTGCTGTACGAGGTGTGCGTCCCGGATCCAAGAAGGCGCCTGGGGGAGGCGTCCTGCATCAGGCCCTGGGCAGTGGCAGCCCCAGAGGTCACACCACGCTCCCCTGACCAGAGAGGCAGCACCCGCCCAAGGCTACACAGCCTGACACTGGCTCTCTCCCCGCTGAGCTGTGCCTCCCCAAAAATGCCCCAATCCCTACAGATCCCGGCGCCTCCGAGCACCTGACTGCATGGGTGTGGAGGTCGGTGCACACGCAGGACGCGGGCAGAGCAAGCCGCCCAGTGACAGCAACAGTGCTCTCCCTCCACAGAAACCCATGCCCTGCACTGCCTTCGGAGCGTTGCTCAGGAGGGTGCAAAGTCAACGTTCCACAGAGCTGCACGTGCCCGGAAGGCTGCGGCGCTCGGCTGGGACTCGCACCCTCGGCCCCCGCAGGGAAGTCGTCCAAACCTTCGATGCCTGGGCGTGTGGCCGCAATTCTTCACCAGACGACTATTTATAGCCTAGGAACTAGCCGGATGAAGAAGGCCGAGGCAGATCACGGGGAGCGGAGGGGAGGGGAGCTGGGCAGGGCTGCAGGTGAAAAGCCCCGGGCTGGGATTTAACAAAACTCCCAAGACGTGGACCAAACAATGAATGAGAAGGCCTGCCTTCATGGGGTGCCTGGGGGCTCAGTCGCTAAGCATCTGCCTTCGGCTCAGGTCATGATCCCAGGGTTCTGGGATCGAGCCCGAGCCCCACATCAGGCTCCCTGCTCGGCAGGAAGCCTGCTTCTCCCTCTCCCACTCCCCCTGCTTGTGTTCCCTCTCTCACCGAGTCTCTCTCTGTTAAATAAATAAAATCTTTAAAAAAAAAAAAAAGAAGACGAAGAAGGGCTGCCTTCTGGAGGCAAGCGTGGGAGCTCTGCTCCCTCTTCCCCGTGTCCCCGATTCTCTGCAATCCGCTGAACTTCACTACACCATGGGGCCACATCCCTGTGCGGAGCTACTTACCTCCCCGAGGAGTGGATACCATGGTGCGGATTTCCTCCAGTGCCCCCTCCCGTGTCTGTTCCCTACATGGCTTCAGACTTGGCCTCCCTGAAGCAGAATTCCTAATTCTGTAAAACCCACAAACCCTGAACACCTCCCTCACTTTGGGCTCTGGCTCAAGGACACGTGTGGACAGCACCTACTGTGTGCCGAGTGGCGGGAGACAGAGCCCTATGGGGGGAGGCAGCCAAGGTCCCGTCCACCCTCCAGGCCTGCACTTGGGAGCTCATGCAAGACGGAGAGTTTGGGAAGAAGACTAACGTACGAGACACGTCCAGTGATAACGAGACTGAGGAGGTTGGATGGCGGCTCTCTTTCTGGCCCATCTGGGATCTCCATGACAAGGCAGAAATAACTCTACTGGGCCTCAGTAAGCTTCGCGGGCCTTGCCTCTGATATGGACGCCGCAGGCATGGCCCACGGCCCCCCGCAAGCTGCCCTCACCCCCACTGGGCAGATGAAGAGGTGGAGGGTCAGGGAGTGGCTCTGGGGACCCCAGGGCGCAGCACACCCAGCTACCTCCAGTGCACATTCCCCAAGGAAGCCTGGGAAGGGCATCTCGAGCCTCTGAGGGGCCAGGGGCTGCATGCCCCACTGGGCTGGCTCCCCAGGGGCTCCCCTCCCTGAGGACAGCAGGTGCATCACGGGCCATCCTCAGCACTCCTCACGGGCACACACGGTGACCTGCCCCTTCCCAGGCCCGCAACCCCCACCCTCCCCCGAGTCCCAGTCAAGGACCCGTGGGAATCCACCCCCCAGGCACCACACCCACGCCTGAAGGGCGAGGCAGGGCAGGCCCCACGCCCCAGAGTCTCCGTTGTCCCACTGGTGGTGCCTCAGCGAGGGGTGCCAAATACTGAGAGCACCAGGACCACGGTGAGTGGTGGGCAGCCTGGACCCCCACAGAAACAAGAGGGCCCACGTGATAAGGAAGAGCGGACTCCAGACATGCCACCCACGTGGGCCTGGCAGGGGCAGGAAGACGTCTCACAAGGAGACACCAGGACTGCCCTGTGGCCTCATCTGCACACACGGCCCTGGGCAAAGTGCGGGAAGTCACCACATGAAGCGCCCCAAGGGTCTGCGCTGTGGCTGGTGCCGAAAAGCAAGTGCCCCAGAGCTCCCAGGGATGTTGTTACGGCCACTGGCTAAGCCCCGAGGCTGGCCACCACCGTGACCACCGGGCTCCCCCGTCACCCAGAGTCCCGGCCCAGAGCCCCTGTCCAGCCTGGGCCCCCCATGAAGTGCTGCCCAGACCCTGTCTACAGGGGAAGGGCCAGCGCCTACACATCCAAAGGAAGCCCTCAGACCTCCCTGAACACCGCCCCACTCTGTCTGTGCGGCACTCGCTCAAAGAGTAAAAGTCAACACCGAAGATAAAATAAAATCTCTCCGCAGTGCCAAAAATACCTCCCCATGGGAGGAGGGAGCTGGAGCCAGCTTCCACAGCAGCAACTGTTGCTATGGATACAGGGCTCCAGCCGGCAGGGGGGAGGGACAGAGATGAGGGAGAGGGGGCAGAGATGGGGAGGGGGAAAGAGATGGGGAGGGGGGCAGA
>NW_023270615.1:20512857-20526858 GCF_011800145.1 Mirounga leonina
GGGGGGGGTTGTTAGGAGAGAGGCTGGTCAGTGGTGAGGAGGGAGGTACCAGCAGAGTGCCAGCAGCCCTGGCCCTCAGGCAGGGCACTGGAAAGTTGGTCTGCAATCCAGACTTCGGGGAGGGTGTGCGGAAGGCAGCACAGAGACCGGCCACGAACGTGAGCGCTTGTCTCACCTGAACACAACAGGTCCCGCAGACAGCGCTGACTCCTAGCACTAGCCGCTGACTCCCTCCAGGACGTGTGTGGCCCTGTGAGGGCAGACAGAGGAGTGTGCACCACCCCCTGCAAGAGCCAGGCCTGGGGCAGGGGCCTAGACGCTCCAAGGCTGAGCCCTCCCAGAGCCCCCCGGGCTGCAGGCAGGGGACGGACACCACAGCCCAGAGGTTCTGCCCGTGGAGCTCAGGCCCCGGCGCCAGGCTCTCTCCAGAGGCTTCCCTGCCCTGCAATAGCTGCCTGGCCCCAGGCCCTTCTTCACTACCGGGGGCCACTGTCCCCAGGAGGGATGAGCCAGGAGGCTGCCTGCAGGGGCGGGTTCCCAGGGAGGGGCTGCCCCCTGCCCCCACGGCTCCTGGCACCTCACACCCAGCGGTCAGGCCTTGCCCTGAACCATTTGCATATCACCCCTCAATGTCCCCTCATACCCACTGACCAGGCCAGGTGGTACGACACCCCGTGTGCTCTGGTGAACCACGCCCCTCCTCTCCCACACACACGCCACATACCTGGGCCCTGAGAGGCACTCCCGCAGGCTCCAGCCCTGCTCGCAGTGAGCCTCGCGCACAGCCCCCTGCGGTCCTCCCAGGGTGGCCTTCCCGGGCCCTGGGTGCACGCTGTCCCTTGGCCCAAACAGCACACTGACTCTCTTCAATTCTGGGGCCAGAAGCAAGAAGGAAGCCTCCCGGCCAAGTCCAGGAGATACACACAGGGCCACTTCCTTCCGGGGCGCCTCGGAGGATCCATCCCTTGTCTGCGCTCTAGAGGCCACCACGTCCTCCTGTCGGAAGGACCCAGGGGGTGACACCGGGCCCACCCAGATAAGCCAGGACCGTCCCCCATCTCAGGGTCCTCAAGGCAACCACATCCACAGGTTGGGGCATGGGCCGCGTCCGCCTGCCAGGCTGGTACCCTGCTGTGGCTTTAGGTCAGGAGGCTCCTCACAGAGCCTCCCATGGGGTCAGACTGCCAGCCCCATCTCCGCAGCCCCAGGCACGGGGGCTCCAGCCTGCCCTCCCCACAGCTCACGGCGGGGGCTCTGAGCGGCCAACAGGAACCCTCGCCAAAGGCGCTCCAGGGCGGTGGAGGGCATCTCCAGCAACATAGGCTTCGTGGGCCTCGGAGTCCCCAAAACCCCAAGGATAAGCTGCCTCCCTGGGCTGCGGCCAGGGCTCCACGAGAGAAGGGAAGCAGGTCAGCAAGGGGCTCCTGTGAGCTCTCAGGATACTGCCCCTGTGGTTATTACAACCATTAATAATTACACTCACAGACCAAGGTCTTTGAAAACCCTCGTGATTCAACCTCCACCGGACTACACCCATCGCAGCCCCACCCACAGGACTTTCCTTCCCCTGGAGAGAAAACGGAGCAGAAACCCTGCTGAAAGGCCGTCAGCTGCCGAACACCTGCCTGAAGTTCCGGCGGTTCCTGCCCTGCCCAAGGAGACAGACTCTCCCGCCCGGCGGGGCTGTGGCCCGGCTGCCAGGACCCCGGCGTCTGCTCCCCTTCGGCAGGCCTGCCGCAACTTGGAAGCACCCACAGGGCAGACGGGCCTCTTCCCTGGCACGCCCACCCAGGACGACACACGCGTGCACCCAGGCCGGCAAGGGGTGTGTTCCCTGCACACCCAGCAGGCAGAGAGGCCAGGATCCGGAGGGCCACGGGGGCAGGCGTTCGACGTGTCTGTGGCTGCCCGGCCGAGCCCACCGGGGCCCTACGGTGCCGGCCACGTGCTGACCCTCCACTGGGCGGGCTGTCGGCGCCCATGCCAAGCCCTAGGCCCCCCGCCTTCTCCGAGCCTCTCCCCAGAGCCTGTGGCCAAGAGTCTGTCCCACGTTGCATCTGGAGGGCGAGACCCCTCTGTGACCTCTGGGCAGGCTGGCAGCCACGAGGAGGCCCGGCCGGTTCCAGGTAGAAGGCTGGCTCCACCTTGCCAAAGGGCCCCTGCTCCGCTCCCAGACACAAAGGGCCTGCCTCAAGACGCACGCACAAGCCGCTCCAGGAAGCAGCCCGCAGGGCCAGAACGTTCCAGTGTCCCCGTCTCAGTCCCCCTGGGAACAGAGCAGGCCTTTGTTTGCTCTCTTCACCGTCATCAAATATTTACAGGGGCTCACAGGGCTACTTCAGGCAGGCCAGCCGGGAGCCAGCACCGCGCTTCCTGGGACACACGGAGGCACCGGTGAGCAGGCCGGGTGGCCAGGTGTGGCTTCCTGCAGGGCAGCCGCCCATGTCCCCAGGCCAGAGCGTGCCCACTGGGGCCCGGGGCCTTGCTGGCTGGACGAGAGCCCAGGGCCGGCAAGGGCCGGACGGCTCTCCACACCCGGACCTCCGGGGAGGCCGAGAGGTATGCGTTCATCCTGGGCGGGCACGCAGGTGCCTCCTGCTGCCAAGGACGAGGGAGAGAGCAGCTGGGCGCCCGTGTCCACGCCAGCCTGCCTCTCAGCTGTAACAGACCAAACGGAGCTGCCCCAGTGTTAGCAGCAGGAACACAGACCCAAGACAGAGAGCGCCAGGCACGGCGGGAAAGGGACCAGGGGGGTGGCTGGTACAGCGGGGCCGAGTGCCGAAGGGTATCGTGACGAGACCACGTGATCCACGTGTGAGAAAGTCTCGGGTGGCACGCGATGCCTGGGACAGAAAGCGAGCGTACGGCCCGAGCCCGGGACGCAGGTCTGCACCTGGTGGGGCCCAGATGCACTGACCTGCCCCCACGTTTCAGCAACGTCACCTCCAAAAGAGTGGAGCAAAGAGCACTCCTCAGTCACTCCGCGTGTACCGAGTTCCAGCTGTCCCCGTTCTTTTTGAAGACTTTCACTATTTTCATCTGCTTTTCCTTCATTTTGTCTCTAGCAGATTCCCCTCAACTCCTGCGCTGTCCCTGAAGTGCCCACTGAGTTCGTACACCTTCTGACCTTCCCTCAATCTGTGCAGACCTGGCCCGTGGCCGCACAGACCGCCACCCGGCCGGCGTGAGACGGCCCCAGCCCAGGCCGCTGGGGGGACAGCAGAGGCAGACAAGCTCCCTGGGCCCGCGCTCACGCGAGGACACGCCGTACGTGGGGTAGGCGGTCCACCGGCACTCACAGGCCAGGAGTCTAACCCACAGACGGTCGGGGCCACCGAGGCCAGAGGAGCAGGGCCGGGGAGCCCCGTCCCACGCCCCCCTGCACCCCTCTCCAGGGTCTTCACCCCTTCCAACTGCACATCACTCACAGTAGCACACCTTTGCTAACGGGGGCCACAGTGTCCTCCATCGCCCTGTGATAAAACCACCATCCTGGCCACCCTCGCCCTCCCCACGTGGCCGCTGCAGGGTCAGGTCTGCTCGGCACCCACACGGGACCATGGTCTGGCCCCCACACCTGGGCTCCGAGTCCCCACCCAGACCCCAAACTTCCAGTTCGGGAGTGGCTGAGAAGAAAAGGAACAGTGTGGCTTGGATGCTCCCAAGGAAACGTCTGGGAGCCTGACAGAGGGCAGTCGGCCACCCGCAAGGGCAGCTCTTTCCCCCAAGGGCCCCCACAGTCCACGTGGCAAGGCACCCTACATCACGTCAGAGAGCAAACATCCCACAGCAAATGCTGGTGCGGCCCCCACGCGGGTCACGGGCCCCGTGTGCCTCCAGGGCCTGGGGGGTGGGGAGCAGCCTGCGTCCCCAGGACCCAAGAACATGCAGACTTCTAGACCATTCTGTCAGGTCCCCCACCAGGAGCGTGGGACAGCCGCCGCCCTGGGGAGGATTGGGGGGCGGGGGCGTCCTCCTCCAAGGGCCTCTCCGCAGCGCCAGGGGCCCCTCACGCTGTGAGAAACAATGACCCCGTGGTCCCCGAAAGTGGGTCGCTGGCATCGTGCAGAAAGGCTTCAGGACAACAGAGTTCTCCCTAAATCCAAGAACACAGGGCCCCCGTTGCCCCCCAGGAGACGCCCACTGGCCGCACCCCTGCTCCGTCCCTGCCCTCACTCCTCTCCCCCTCGAGTTTGCAATGCTCCTTCCAAGGCAGCCGAGTTCTCTCTCTTGCTCCAAACCCGTCCAGACAGGTGTCTGTGGCTCCGAGCCGGCCAGCCTGACAAGGTGACTGCCCAGTCGGAAGACACAGCACGGTGGCCACCTTCCCTCTGAGGGCCCCAACAACAGCCCCGCTGAGGAGCCGCACCCCTCAGGGCACAGGAGAAGGGCCCCCGCGACGCATCAGGCCCCTGCCGGAGGCCAGCGCCCAGCTGCGGGCTGGGCTGGGGCTGAGGCCCCCCGAACTCGCCCCTGGGGACGGGGAGGCTGCTGGGCCCGCGCACACTTGCGGGGGGCTCTCGCCAAAGCTGGGGCAGGTAGGGACCGCGGGCTGTGGGTGGTGATTCACCATCCCTGCACGTGTTAGCTCAGACGCCACAATCATGACTTTGCAAAAATACCAAAGAACATAAAAAAGAGGCAAGTAGGGCGGAGACCCAAGTGAACGCTGCCACGACGGAGAAGGAGGTCTGGGCGGGGTTTCAGCATCTGTCACATCGCCATCTTTTCAGGAACATCCCTAGAGACGCCCCCTACCCGGGCAGTGGCCTCCTCCTCCGTCCTCACAGCCCCCGCCCCCTGGAGGGGCCCAGTGCTGGCACGGGGAGGGGACGGGTGAACACGGCCCACCGGGGCTCCGGAGCTTCAACAATCCAGCCCAAACAGGGGGCTGGCCCACATGGGCGCCCAAACCGGGAAGGTGGGAGGCCTGCAGCCTTGAGCCCCACAACAACCACACCCACAGCCCAGCTTCATGGCAGAAGCCCCAGCGGCCTGGTTCAGGTCCCACTCTGCTGCTGACCACCCCCGGGAAGGGGACCAGCATGAGCTTTCCAGAAATCTGGATGGTTCCAGACAGAGCATCCCTCAACCCTGAGGCCACGGGTCAGAGGTCGTGGGGGCAGCAGAGTGGCCCCTCGCAGAGACCCCAGTCTGCGTGCCCGCAGGGTGCCAGCCTGACCGGTGTCTGTGATCTGCACCCCCGCCACCACGGGGCACCCGCAGAGACGCAGCCTGAGTGTGGCCGCGTGGAAGCCTGGCGGCCCAGGACACGGTCTCTGTGGGAGAAAAAGGCAGTGCCATTAAGATTCAAAAACAACGATAAAAAACAGTGGAGCGATTGTTCTAGATGAAATCGGCCATGACACACAGATGCAGCTCATGACTCCTGACTGGACCCTGGATCCAAACGAGAAAACGGTCAGCTCCACTGGGGGCACAGCCCGCGTCAGGCGCGTGGCTGGTGGCATCCAAGTCAGGTGGGAGTGTGACATGGAGCTTTGGGTTAGTAGGCAGGTGAGTGGCCCTCCAGGCGCGGGGGACACGGGCCAGGGGACACGCACGAGGAGCTACAGGACAAGCGCACGCGTCAAGTTGTTAACGCCTGGCAGTCCAACTTTCCTAAGTTTCTCAAGATAAAGTTTGTGGGGAAATGGAAGCGGAGTCGCTGGCAGAAGGAAGGAACTCTGATGAGGGGAGAGAGGAGGGTGGGGCTGCCCCTGCAGGAGGGGATGGGGACGGTCGCCACGCAGACGCTGGGGGCAGGGCGGCAGGGGGTGCCCAGAAGCAGTGGGCGTGGGGGCTGCTTTGTTGGCGGGACAGGCCTGGGTGAAGGGCCTCATCACACACAGGCGCCAACAGGGCCTCAGAGACGTGAGGTAACCGGGACAGACGGGCAGGCGCCCTCACGCAGCCTGACCCCCTCCCTGCCAGCAAAACCCACTGTACCCAGCCCCAGGAACAGACTGAAATCCATCCATGGCCGCAAGCCTTCCCCAGATGCCCCTGCGGGGGGCCAGACCTTACCATCCATTCTAACCCGAGAGACCAAAGTCACTTACTGGTAAACAGTTTCCCTCGTGAATTAAAACACGGACACCTATCTACCCACTTGCTTCCTGCCTTCAAATGTGGCTGTGATGCCTGAAGCTATGGCAGCCTTTTTGCAGCCATGAGGCAATGGGCCTGTGGACAAATCCAACCCGCCTGAGGACAGTAGGGAAGAAAAACAGGAAAACACCACTGTCCCTGCCAACACTGCTCAGCCACCAGGGCCCTTGGCTGGCCACCCCTCAGTCTCACATCCTGGGAATGATGAAAAGTCTGCATTCCTTAGCCACACTCGGTTCACAGCTCAGAATTTTCCCAGCTCATGTGCTCCTGAGCAAGAGCCAGAAAAGCAGGGAACCCAGGGAAGAGTGGACACTGGAGGGGGACGGGTCCCTCCCCACAGTGTCCGGCCTGAGACGGCCCCACTGAGGAATGAGGCGGAAGCCCCCATCGTATCTGCCTCAGAGCCAAGACATGCCACGGGGGCATACACCTCCCAAGCAATATTTGGCTGCCACGGCGCTCCCCAGAGCCCGTCCCAGTCCCATGAAGCAATGGGAAAAGAAAAGGCAAGGGGGCAGGGCCTCCGACAGCCCCTTGAGAGCTTCGCAACACAGCAGGCATTTTAAAGGCTCTGAGAAGTACCGCAACAGCAATGCCTGCCTGACCCAGCACTCCTCAAGCCAAGTGTCGAGTGACACTCCCTCTGCACAGCAAACCTCTATACACATACGTGAGATGACGATGCAGGGAAGAGAAGCCTGGGCCACGCCACCAGCCACGGCCCCACTGTGCGAGCTACCCACCCCTCACCCCATGCCGAGCCTCCTCACCTGTAAAAGCAGAGTCCCCAAATCTCTCATGGTGGTTCTGAAGACCCAGTGAGCTCACGGGTGGTCTCGGAGTCCAGGAAAGTCCTCCACACCCCCGTCCTGCCTGTGGCCAGCTGACGGCCATGCACAGACCTCCCTGAGGAGGAGGCCCCCAGCCAAGGCAGCCTGCATAAACCATCAGGACTCAGGGGCACCGAGCCTCGCCCGGCGCCCCCTCGACCACACTGGCTCCTTGGCCCACCCGTGTGTCTGGGCAGGGCTCATACCATGACATCTTTATTTCTGGGGCCTCCTGAACACTTTGGGGAATACGCCCAGCTCAGGGGGAGGCAGGCATGAAAGGGACCACCTGTCTGGACCCTCCCGGCACCAACACCCCTGGGACAGACCCTCAGGGAGCCAGAGCCGGTCCCCTGTGGCCTGCAACACTCAGTCCAGCCCCGGCTTCTCCCCACCCTGCCAGCACTGAGAACTTTCTAGAACAGCAAAGACGGCAACAAACCCCAACCATAGCCTCCCCTTGAAAACTAACAGCGTTAAAAGACCCTTCAGAAACAAAAAGATTTTAAAACCTGTCACACCCTGATGGGGCACCTGGGTGGCTCAGTCGGTTAGGCGTCCGACTCCTGATTTCGGCTCAGGTCTTGCCCTCGGGGTCGTGAGATGGAGCCCCTGTCAGGTTCCGTGCTCAGCGGGGCGTCTGCTGAGGTTTCTTTCTCTCCCTCCCTCTGCCTTTCCCCTACACGCACACCCTCTCCCTCTCTAAAACTAAATCTTAAGAAAACGAATGAATGAATGAAACACACACACACACACACAAACGCGGACACCCTGTGATTGCAGCTGCGGCTGCAGGACACCGTGCGTGTGCGGGCGGCTCGACGGAATGAGGAATGTCTGCAAACTTCTTTAAGACGGCCGTCACCGTTGCTTTTTCAATTTAACAATTTTGAGAGAGGTTCCAGGGCTATGCAAAGGTTTGGCAGAAAGCGCAGAATTCGCACGTACTCCCTGCCAAGCCCCCACGGCCTCCCTCCGTCGACCGGGCGCGCTGGGTACACGGACGACAACGGACGTGTGCACATGGGTTCATTATCACCACCCGGAGCCTACGGTGTGCATCAGGTTCACCCCCGGTGCTGGAAGTTCTGCGGTTCGAACACGTGTTTGAGGACACTCGTCACAGCACCACTCAGAGTCGTTTCACTGCCTAGAATTGCTCTGAGCTCCCCGCCCACCCGCAGCCACCACTGACCCCTTTCCCGGCCACAGCTGCGCCTTCTCCTGAACTCCTGCAGCTGGACTCACACAGGACTTCTCCAACTGGCTTCTCTGGCTTAATAATGTGCATCTAGGTAGGATTCACTTCTGTCTTCTCATGACTTAGTAGCGCATTTCTTTTTAGTGCTGAGTAATGTTTCCTCGTCTGGATGGACCACAGTTTATTTGTCCACCACCCACTGAAGGACGCCTTGGATGCTTCCAAGTTTTGGCGATTATGAATAAAGCTGCTGTAAACATCCACGTGCAGGATTTTGTGTAGAGTAAAGTTTTTAGCTCATTTGGGTCAACACCTAGGGTTTGCTTGGTGGATCCAATGGTAACAGTGTGTTTAGTTTTGTTGTTAAGATTTTATTTATTTATTTGAGAGCGCGTGAGAGAGCACGAGCAGGGGGCGGGGCCGACGGAGAGGGAGAAGCAGACTCTCAGCTGAGCAGGGAGCCCGATGCAGGGCTCAATCCCAGGACCCCGAGATCATGACCTGAGCCAACAGCAGACGCTTCACCGACCCAGCCACGCAGGTGCTTCGAGTGTGTTTGGTCTCGTACGAAGCCGCAGCGTGGGTCTGCGTTCCCTGCAGCCATGACTGGGCTCTTGCCACTCCGAGTCCTCGCCAGCAGTTGGTCTTGTCAGTGCCCTGGATTTTGGCCGTTGTCGTAGGCGTGCAGTGGAATCTTGTTATAATTTGCATTTCCCTGATGACGCGGGATGTGGAGCATCTTCTCATGCGCTTATCTGCCACCCGTATGTCTTCTCTGGTGAGGTGTCTATTAAGAAAGGTCTTTGGCCCATTTTTTAATCAGGTTGTTCATTCTCTTATTGTTGAGTTTTAGGAATTCCTTGTATATCATAGTAAACTTTTTTTTTAATAGATCATGCCCTTGGTTTATACCTAAAATATCATTACCAAGAGTATCACCCTGACACCAAACAAGACAAAGACCTCACAATAAAAGAGAACTACACACCAATATCCCTGATGAACATAGAGGCAAAAATCCTCCACAAAATACCAGCAAACTGAATCCAACAGTACATTTAAAAAACATTCACCACAATCAAGTGGGATTTATTCCTGGGATGCAAGGGTGGTTCAGCATTCACAAATCAATCAACACGATACATCACATCAATAAGAGGAAGAACAAGAACAATACGATCATTTCAACAGATGCAGAAAGAGCATTTGAGAAAGTACAGCACCCATTCATGATAAAAGCTCTCAACAAAGTAGGTTTAGAGAGAACATACCTCAGCTAAATATACGTGTGTATATAAACCCACAGCTAACATATTCAATGGGGGAAAAACTGAGAGCTCTTCCCCCTAACGTCGGGAACAAGACAAGGATGTTTCCTCTCATCAGTACTGTTCATCACAGTACTGGAAGTCCTAGCCACAGCAATCAGACAAGAAAAAGAAATAAAAGGCATCCAAACTGGTAAGGAAGAAATAAAAATTTCACTATTTGTAGATGACATGATATTCTATATAGAATCCCTAAAGACTCCACCAAAAAAACTACTAGAACTGATAAATGAAATCAGTAAAGTCACAGGATACAAAATTAATATACAGAAATTTGTTGCATTTCTATACACTAATAATGAAACAGCAGAAAGAAAAATTAAGAAAATTCCATTTACAATTGCACCAAAAATAATAAGATACCTAGGGATAAACCTAACCAAGGAGGTGAAAGACCTGTACCCTGAAAACTATAAAACACTGATGAAGGAAACTGAAGAGGACACAAAGAAATGGAAAGACATTCCATACTCATGGATTAGAAGAACAAATACTCTTAAAATGTCTTATACTCCTCAAAGCAACCTACACATTTAATGCAATCCTTATCAAAATACCAACAGTTGGGATGCCTGGGTGGCTCAGTTGGTTGAGTGTCCGACTCTTGATCTCAGCTCAGGTCTTGATCTCAGGGTTGTGAGTTCAAGCCCCGCACTGGGCTCCATGCTGGGTGTGGAGCCTACTTAAAAAAAAAAAAAAATACCAACAACATTTTTCACAGAAATAGAACAAACAATCCTAAAATTTATATGGAACTACAAAAGACCCCGCATAGCCAAAGCACTTTTGAAAAAGAAAAGCAAAGCTGGACGCATCACAATTCCACACTTCAAGTTATATTACAAAACTATAGTGATCAAAACAGTATGGTGCTGGCACAGAAAGAGACACAAAGATCAAGAGAACAGAACAGAGAACACAAAAATGAACCCACAATTATATGGTCAATTAATCTACTACAAAGGAGGCAAGAAGATGCAATGGGGAAAAAAAAACAGTCTCTTCACCAAATGGCACTGAGAAAACTAGACAGCTACATGCAAAAGAATTAAACTGGATCACTTTCTTTCATCATACACAAAAATAAATTCAAAATGGATTAAAGACCTAAATGTGAGACCCAAAGCCATAAAAATCCTAGAAGGGAGCACAGACAGCAATGTCTCTGACATTGGCCACAGCAACATTTTTCTAGATATGTCTCCTGAGGCAAGAGAAACAAAAGCAAAAATGAACTTTTGGGACTTCATCAAGATAAAAAGCTTCTACGCAGTCAAGGAAACAATCAACAAAACTAAAAGTCAGCCTATGGAAATGGGAGAAGATATTTGACAATGATACATCCAATAAAGGGTTAGTATCCAAACTATATAAGAAACTTACCAAATTCAACCCAAAGAATAATCCAGTCAAGAAACAGGCAGAAGACACGAATAGACATTTTTCCAAAGAAGACATCCTGATGGCCAACAAACACGTGAAAAGATGCTCAACATCACTCATCGTCAGGGAAATACAAATCAAAACTACAATGAGATATCCCCTCACACCTGTCAGGATGGTTAAAATTAACAACACTGGGAACAGCAGGTGTAGGTAGGGATGTGGAGAAAGGGGAACCCTCTTGCACTGTTGGTGGGAATGCAAACAGTCACCTTGGAAAACAGTATGGAGGTTCCTCAAAAAGTTGAAAATAGAGCTACCCTATGATCCAGCAATTGCACTACTGTGTATTTACCCAAAGAATACAAAATACTAATTCAAAGGGATACATGCACCCCGATGTTTATAAGCAACATTATTTACAATAGCCAAATTATGAAACAGCCCAAATGTCCATCAACTGATGAATGGATAAAGAAGATGTGGTGTGTATATACAATGGAATATTACTCAGCAATCCAAAAGAATGACATCTTGCTATTTGCAGTGACATGGATGGAGCTAGAGAGTATTATGCTAAGCGAAATACCATAAGAGTTCACTCATATGTGGAATTTAAGAAACAAAACAAGTGAGCAAAGGGGGAAAAAAGAGAGACAAACCAAGAAATGGACCCTTAACTACAGAGAACACAAAGCTGGTACCACGCGGGGGGGGGGCGCGAGGGATGGGGGAAACAGGTGATGGGGATGAAGGAGGGCACTTGTCGTGATGAGCACCAGGTGTTGTACGGAAATGTTAAATCACTATATTGTACACCTGAAACTAATATAACAGTCTTTACTGGAACTTAGATAAAATAAGGTAAAATAACATAAACCATCGCCAAGTGCATGGCCACCTAGATTTTCTCTGATACCTTCTAGGAGTTTTGAAGTTTCGCACTTTGCATTTAGGTCTATGGTCCATTTTGAGTTAATTTTTGTGAAAAGAGGTCTCTGTGTGGATTCACTCGTGTGTGTGGACGTCCAGTGATTCCAACACCATTTGTGAAGACACTGTCTCTGCCCCTCTGAGTTGCCTCTCCTCCTTCATCAAAGGCCGGTAACTCCATTATGTGGGTCTGTTTCCAGGCTCTCTGCTCTGTTGCACTGAACTATTTATCTATTCTCTCGCCAATACACTGTCTTCGTCTTTCTTTTATTCTTTTCCAAAAAAACTTAACATGTGTTTGAAGAAACCTGACATAAATTAGAGGCAGTGATCAAGTAGTCCGGAAAATCTTAGAATGCAACCCTCCCGGGAACAGAACCGGATTTGAAAACTATTTGAAGTGAGAAAACCTGCAGCCAACCCTCAGGTTCCAACCTCAGATGGGCTGCGCTTCTGTTCTGAACCATCCTCCCGGGGGCCTGTCCGCCCAAAATACAGCCCCTCGCAGGTCTGTAGCAGAGGCTGATCCTAACCTGTTTCTTAAGAGACTCCAGCTGCTGTGCTCACACCTTCTCTTACTGGCCGCTCAGATGATGAGGCGGCGGCAGCCAGGTGCTGGGGCAGAGCACAGGGCCCTGCCCGCCTGCCTGCACCTGGGGGGCCCTGCACCAGCCTGGGACCAACTCCTGCCTGCAGGCAGGCCTCCATGCTCCCCGAGGGCCAGCTGGCTCTCCACTTCAACCTCTGCTTTGTACACTTACGTGCTGGGGGGGGGGGGGGGGCTTCACTCTGCTCTGTGCTCAATGCCAAACACTTCTCAAGAGTCCCTACGACCCCATGATGGTCGGGCAGCACCAGCCCCACTGCACAAACAGGTAAACCAAGGCTCACAAAGGCAGGTGTCCTCCCCAAGATCTCCCCACCGGGAAGCTGTGGGCCTGGGGTGCAAACGCAGCAGGGGCCCTGCTCTGGGGTGTTTGTGCGCACAGGGCAGGGTGCCCCGTCTGGCTGCAAGGCTCCTGAATGCCCCTTCCCAGCGTCTCCCCAGGGAGACGCCAGTTTCCACCTCCTCACTCAGCCCAGCGGATGGCAAAGGAGACCCAGGCGCGCGGCCCAAACCTCTGCAGACTGGGTCAAGTTCTGCTCCCTCAAAGAGGTGACTTGAAACTCCATGTTGTCACCCTGGGCATCATCCAGCTTCAGCCTACAGCTGGCCCAAGCAAAGGCCCCAAGAGAGGCCTATGGCCACGCACAAAGCCACAAGTCCGAGCCATCTGGAAGGTAAGTGGCAGGCACAGGGCCAGCCCCGCCAGCCCGGGACCGCAGGATGGCCTCTCGCCACGCTCACGCCCTCGCCGCCCGCAGGCTTCTAGAAAACACCCCTCCTCCATGAAAACCTGGCTCTCCCACCACGCTGTGGTCTGCCCTGCTCTCTGTGGTACCCCAGCCTGGAACCAGGGCACCGTTCAGCAAATGCCGCTGCACCGACAACAGGGGACCAGGCATCTGGAACCTTCTGGAACATTCCCCACCCACTTAGCAGTTTTTCTTCTCTCCACCATCATGTTCTAGCTAGCAGCCCACCTGCAAAGCTCATACACCTGAGTAAGCCTAAGCCACAACCGGGAAATGACACTGGGGCGGGGGGTGGAGACCATCAGCCCGCCACACTAGGAAGTCTGGGGTCCTTGTCGTGGGGCCCACGTTACTTGGCAGTCAGGCCCGAGCCAGGCTCAGCCCACTGCCCCAGATGCCAGGACCTCTGAGGATGCCCCAAAAGGCACACACTGAGCAGCGGAAACACCTGCTTCTAACAGGAAACAAGCCACGGCATCCAGGGCGCCCCCAACGGTGACCCCCAGCTCCGGGTGCTCATCTATCACCGCCGACCACACGGACCTCACCAACACCCCGTTGCTGCAAAGGCAGGGAGGGGGAGAAGGCCCGTCTACACAGGTCTCTCAGGCAAGCAAACCGGAACCGTGAGGTGCCCGGCACGAGAAACATGGCTCAAGAAAGCAAGCTCTAAGCATCCGACGCCAGCAGGCAAGGCCAGTCCCCTCCGTGTGTCTGCAGCCCCGGGTCAGGCTGCTCGCGGCCACTCTGACAGCAGACCAGGCCCCCGAGGGGACCGCCCAAGCCCGCGTGTGAAGCCGCCCAGCGCCACGCGACGTGTCCGTGGCCACAGGGGTCCCCTCTAGGCAGAGGACAG
>NW_023270615.1:20526868-20530177 GCF_011800145.1 Mirounga leonina
ACAGCGAGGGCCACAGGGGCCCCCACTAGGCCGAGGACAGCGAGGGCTACAGGGGTCCCCACTAGGCTGAGGACAGTGAGGGCCCTGGTGCGCCACGCACACCACCCGCAACGAGCCTCCCAGGGCGCAGGGCCCGGCCCGCCCCTCGGGAGCCCAGTCACCTCTGGGCAATGCAGAGCAGCAGGCCCACTCCACGACAGCACCTGCGGGGTCTGCGAGCCCGTCTTTAGGACTCACCCAGCCCCACAAGAGCCCTGCGAGTGCTCTGAGCAGAGGCTCAAGGAGCAACACCCCCATGCGGCAAAACGACCCCCACCCTGCACATGGGCCTAAACACCAGCACCGAAAACACAGTCCCAGCCCCCCCCCCCCCGCCCCAGGAGGCAGTGCCCAATCCGGCAAGAGCAGCTCCCAAACCCTTCTGCGGGGAGGCCCCATCTTCCCTGAAGGCAGGGGGCCATGGACAGGAGGGGGCAGCATCCCCGGAGGGCGCTGAAAACCAAGACTGTGTCCAGGATCCTGAGGAAGACTCAGAAGGAGCAGGTGACCCAGGAAAGGCCGGCAGCCCGCCTCCGACACGGCTTCCAGATGCCAGCCAGGTCTCCTGGGGACCCACACCGGCTCGGAGGGGGCAGTAGGCCAGAAGGTGCTCTCAGACACCCCGGACAGTGTCGGCGGTCAAGATCCGCCCCTACATGGGCCCAGAGTCTACAAAGGACTGGCACTAGCCAAGGACAGCCCGGGGACAAGGGAAACGTGCGCCGGAGCTCTGGGGCGTGCACTCCCCCTGCTATCAGAGCTCGTTCTGCTGCCTGGACAAAAGTTCATTCAAAAGAAGACAGACAGGGAAGTGATACTTTAAAATGGCTTCCCTAGAAAATGAGCGTGAGCTTTGGCCACCTAGAAAATTCGGGAGGTGATGTGTCTTGCTGCAAAGCCCTTCCAACACAGATTTATGGAAGGAAATCGGACGTTACAGGAATCTTTCGTCCTGCAAGCCAGACTATTTGGTCTAGAGATGCAGCCTTGGAAACCCCTCGGGCAGGGCACCCTGGGAGAAGAGTGGGTGAGCCCTCCTCCGTCTGGCAGAGGCCAGCAGGTGCAGATGCCCCCCAGCATCCTGAGGGCAGGAGGAGGAAACAGACTTTTGGGGCGTTCCAAAGCTGCCAGCCAAGGCACTCCTGGGGGCTGAGGAAGGGGGGGTCAGAGGGTGGGAAGAATCCTGCAAAGCTCCCCATGCTGAAGGCAACACTCCCAGTGACCTCCACTGGGATCCCTGACACCCAGCCATCCTGGGGGCCGACAGAGGATGGACATCTCCACACTGTGCAGGAGGAAACCCCTTCCCCAGGCTCAGAGCCAACAAACCATACCTGTTGCCCTCTCTCGGTGCACAGGGGTCCCAGAGACCCAACCCTCACCTCCTCCACTAAGGACGGCCTCACCGGGCTGGACGCCTCCTCCCATGATGCTACACTCCCCCCTTACCCTCCCACTCTCTGTGTCCTCGATGGTGACCTTGGGGGTCCTCAACAAGTAACAGGGTAAATAACAGCCTCCTTGTCGGTGAGGAGGCAGCATGCCGCTCCAGATCCCAGCTCAGAACAGCCCAGCAGAGGCAGCTGACCCCAGATGCTGCCCATGGACCTGGAGGAAACGTCAGATGCCCAGTCACTCAGAGAGGTACAAGGACGGTTTCCTGCCAACGGGGGCTCCCAGTACCTCCTGTTCAAGAACGGCCACCAGACGGATGGCGAGCCTTCTCCAACCTTCCTACTACCACCCAGAGTCCAGGCATAAAAGACCCCTGGATGGCAGCCAGGCTCCAGGCCCATGCTCTGCTCAGGACCCAGAAGCAGGGCCGCCTGCCTTGCCTTACAGGGTATGGGAACCAGAAACCCTTCCGAGGGTCACGTGGGCCTGCAATGCCTCGTCGCTGCTGAGGCCTACCTCAGATACCACTGCCGCTCCCCGGCTCCTGCCCACCGCCCTGCACCAGCAGGTGCCCACAGCACCACGCAGGGCGACACAGGGCGACGCAGGGCCACTTGGCGAGAGGGAGAAGGCGGGAAGGGAAGGCGCAGGGCCACGCTCTAAACCTGGGCTCCTGTGCTCCTCCCCGGTCCTCCCTGACCCACACAGCAGCGCCATCACTGGCCAGGGCCCCCAGACCACAAACCACCGAAGCCACCCCTCCACAGGGCCCAGAATCATCCACAGCCATGAGGAAGGAGCGCTCAGTCCCTCCTGAAGGACTCCACAGGACGCCACCAGCCCTGCCAAGAAAACTCCACGTTGCCCCTGCAAAACCGAGGGACTGCAGGAAGGGCTGGCATCTGGAGCTCTTTGCCTCTGGAGAAAGGCCAAGGACAGGTCGACACCCACCAGATCGGGGAGCTCGCACACACGCAAGCCACACTGCAGGGGCCCCAGAGCCAGAGCAACCAAATCCCGTTTCGGAGCCAAAGAGGCAGGCGGCCTGCAGTGTGGCGGGCTGCCCTGCTAACTTCGCAGGGTGCTGGCGTAGGTTTACAGCCGGGCAGCCAGCTCCCGTACAGGACGGCCCCGTGCCTGACAGCTGACCCCCGCCGAGGGAGGGCCCCGTGAACACCCGCTCTGACAGGCACGGTCCTGGCTTCCAAGGCTGGCCCAGGCAGCTCGGGTTACCGTTTACACAATCTTACAGGGCTGCGGCCTGACGCAGCCAACGTGAGGGCACATTATGAAAAACGCACGTCCGGGGCCTTCGCGTTACGAAAGAAAACCCTACCCGCATTTTGTTCGACTTGGTTTCAAGACCGCTCGCACATCCGTTTTGTGGAGCAGGGGGCCCTGCAGGAACCGAGAGGCCCCTGACGCACCCGGCCTGGCAGCCCCCTCGCACAGACCTCGGCTCAGAAGCAGCCCCTCAAGCATGCCCAGCTGGGGCACCTACGCCTTTAGACCCCGGAGCGCCTGGAACACGGGGCGCCCCACTGCGCCTTCCCGTACAGACCACCTGGGGGTACAGGCAGACGGACGCGCCCTCCAAGTGCCCGCTGCTCCGCGGGACCCGCAGCTGGGAGGCCGGCCCTCGACCGCACACGCGGCGCGCACGCACAGGATGACGCGCGCGGCTGCCCACCCCCGCCTGCGGCCAGCGCCCTCACCTGCAGCTCGCACCAGGCCACCTCCACCCAGGTCTCCGTGTCCAGCCCCTTGTAGACCGTCTTGAACGAGCCGCGGCCCAGTTCGATGTCGAACTTGAGGAAGCGGCCGTCCAGGGAGGTGGCCACGGCCTTGAGGTCGTCCTCGTCGTCGTCCTCCTCC
>NW_023270615.1:20530577-20569272 GCF_011800145.1 Mirounga leonina
GGCGGGGCGGGGCCTGGCACGCCCACCTGGCCGCGGGCGCGCGCGGCCACCTGCGGGCCCGCTCGCAGCTGCGGGTCCCCGCCTCGGCCACGCGCGCCCGCGGCCAGGCGGCGCTCCCGGCCCCCAGGCTCGGGAAGGACCCGCGCGCTGCTGTCCGCGGAGGGGCCCGCGTGCCCCCCGGAGGAGGCACAGGCTCACCTCCTCACCTGTCCCAGCAGGCGCGCTAGACCTCGCCGCCTGTGCCGGGGCAGAATGGGCGGGCTAGGAAGCAAGGGCCCAGGGCCGGTGGTCCCCCCAACCCTCAGGAGGCCGCCGGAGACCCCAGCCCCAGGGCCAAACCTGGGGGGGGGTGGAGTGTCCTTTCCCCTGTCATTTCAACAGGATCCGTCGGGACCTCACCGCCAGGAGGGGGAGTACTGTGATCCTCATGCCCACTCTGCCGTTGAGCAAACGGAGGCCCTGAGATAGAAGTTATCTGCCCTAAATCCCGGAGCCTCTCTGACAGAGGCTGCCCTGGGATGCCAGTGGGTAGGGGCCTGCAGAGGCTTCCAAGAGCCCCTGGGCCCACAGTGTTCTTCGTCCCCCGCCCCTGTTAGATGCCGCCTCCCCCTGGGAGCCTTGACCTCATCCCCCTCTCCCTTTTTCTCCTCTAGACTCCCACAGACAAGACCCTCTCTTGGGCATCTTGAACCTTCTTGCTGGGAGGTGGCATATGGCAAAGACTTGAACTGCTAGTTTCTGAGCCCTGTGCCCTGGGAGGCCCTGAGCTCCTCCGTCCAGTCCCTGGCCACCCGGTGCTGCAGTGAGGTCAGGGAGCAAAGACACGGGGAGGCAGCTGTTTCAGGGGAGATGCCCAGCGGCTCCCACCTTGGCACTGCCGCTGGGTCCGGCATGCCACCCAGCATGCGGGGTGCCCGTGGGCTCCAAGCCCCTGGCACAAACGAACTCACGGGACGTCACACCATCAGAGCCCCAGGGGAGGTGTGCCTCACCTCGGTCACCCAGAGCAGCAGGACCTCCCTAGTGCCGGAGCCAGTCACGACCGATTCTCCAGCGCTGACAAGCCTTCCCAGCTCTGCTCAGTGACACCCTGTGGTGTTGGGAGCGTTTGCACCGTGGAAACGGGCAGACGCCACAGATCAGGACTTCTCCCGGCAGAGAGTGGTTCCACGGCGTGCTGGCGCTGGGCTGGGCAGCTGGTACCTGCCTTCTGAATATACCCCCGGTCGTCACACCTACCTTGTGTCCAGCCCAGAGCCCAGACAAAGAAGGGACAACATCCAACACCAGCTCCACTGGCCTGAGACCCTGTGAGGCAGGGATCTGAGCACGACCTCCCAGGGTGGGGGCCGGCCAGGCTGAGGTGGGGCTGCTGAGGATCTTTCTGTCTGGAGCCTAGAGACCCCTAACCTTGCTCTGCCATTTGCATGACCTTGGGTGAGTCCTGCTGTAGCAAGTCTCAGTATCCCCCGCAGAACTGGCCTGGCCACCCTAGTTTGTCTACCTCAAAAGACTGCCAGTTCCTCCAAGACTCCATCAGTCCTGGAGGGCACCCAGAGTCCCAAGCCTGTTCGTGCTGGGCACACCCAGGCCTGTCCAAGGGAAAACTGAGAAGAGGTAGAGCTAAGCCTGCTGTGGACAGACTCGAGGCCATCTGGCCTCCTCCCTGTTTCCTGGGCCACAGTGGCAGCGAGCGAACATCGTGCCCATATGGTGATGGAGGAGATGGCTGGACATTCACAGCATCACCTGGAGGCTCTGTCCACCCCCAGCTGACAGATATGCACACCATGGCAGCAGTTCCCCCACATCGCCGTGGGGGAGTGGGGAGAACCTGTCCCTGACTGAGGACTACATGCTCTCTGAGCCCTTAGGGGTGGCTCCAGGCACCCGTGCTTACATGCCTCCAGTGACAGGGAGCTCACTCCCTCTGCTGACTCATGACCACTGGAGTCCATGGCTAAGAAGCTGGTAGACAGGTCACAGTCCTCTTTTGCAAGGACCCTCGGGCTGGGCTCAGGAGCAGGTCCTAGGATCTAGGAAGGACCAGACCTTGGGACCAGGGCTTTGCCAGGATCATGGTTGTTAGATTACTTGGCACCTCTGAGCCTCCATGCCCGGCTCTGATGGGGAAAACAAGCACCCCTGTCTGCTCTGCTAGGTGTCCTGAGGGTCCCACAAGCCAGGGCTGCAGGACACTGTGCAAACTGCCTGGCCCCGGCGGGTGCTGGCGGTATCTGTCCCCTGCCTGGACCCCCTGCCTCCACGGCTGTCGGGCCAAGGGGTGTGATTATCTCCGTGCCTCCGAGGACTAGGTTGAGGCCCAGTACAGAGACTTTTCGACTCCAGTAGTTTGCTCAAGACCACAGAGCTGCAGCCAGTGCCCCTCCCCTCCATAGCTGCCAACTTGGCTCCCCAAGACTCCAGTGCCAGGGAGCCCTAAGTACCCCCCAGGTGCAGGCTGTCCCGGTGCCACAGCCTGGCCAGGCCGGTGGAGACCTGAGGCTCACTTCCAGGGCCAGGACCAAGCAGGTCACATGGCTGCGGCATCACACTGCTCTTCGGGAGATGGACATAATGGCGGTGGCCAAGGACTTCTGCAAGGGAGGGCAGGGTCTAGCCTTGCCCCCAGAGAGCCCGTTGCCAGGTGCTTTTGGGGTGGGTCTGCCTCTGAGTGGACTCCAGCAGGATGGAACTGTAGCTGGTCTTGTGGTCAGACACCGTGCAGCCAGGCCACCTCCCACTGTCCCCCCACCCAGGCCACAGCACAGGGAGGTGGCCCCTCAGCACCAGGGGCTCCTCCAAACACCACAGACTCACTCAGCAACTATGTGGGGCCCGCCACAGGTGGAGGTGAGACCTCAGGGCCGGAGTGTGTCCTCTGGAGCTCAGGTCCTATGGGGGCAGGGCAGATCTCCCAGGACCTGAAGGTAGGGTGTTGGGGGCAGGCAGGTGGGGTGGGAGTCATGTGGACCTCTGAAGCTGGGGCTCCTGGTCCCTGTGAAGTGCGTGTGGGCTGGGAGGGCAGAGGGTGGGGCCCTGCTGCCCCAGCCCCTCAGGAAAGCCTCCCCACTCGATGGGGGATGTGAAGTTCTGTAACATAATTTTCATTTTTCTTCTTTTAATTAATACGATTCTATAACATTTCCTTTACTCCCTAATTTTAAAACGTGGTTTAAAAAAATAATAATAGTTTCGTTGGAGGACACCCGGGGACTCCGTCAGTTGAGCCTGCAGCTCTTGGTTTTGGCTCAGGTCATGATCTCAGGGTCCTGGGATTGAGCCTTGCGTCAGCCTCCGTGCTCAGCGTGGAGTCTGCTCGAGATTCTCTCTCCCTCTCCCCTCCCCCTGCTTCATGTGTGCAATCAGTCAATCATAGTTGCATTGGGATAGAATTCACATTCCTGAAAACTCACTCATCTAAAGTACATAACTCCGTGGTCTTCAGTATATTCAGATGCTGCAACCACCACCACCATCTCATTCCAGAACATCTTCACCCCCCAGAACAAGATGTCACTCCCCACCCCTGTGTCTCAGCCCCGGGCAGCCAGGAATCTGCTGTTGTGGATTTGCCTGTTCGGGACTTCTCACGTCCCCAGAGTCATGCAGCGCCAGGGCCTCTGTGACCAGCTGCTCTCCCTCAGCACGCCTCACTCCATGCAGGTCAAAGGTGCGTCGTGCTCCGCTCCAAATAATATTCTGTTGTACGGTGACAGACAATGATTTTCTTAAGAGCCCGTAGTCAGGGGCGCCTGGGTGGCTCAGTCGTTAAGCGTCTGCCTTCGGCTCAGGTCACGATCCCGGGGTCCTGGGATCGAGCCCCGCATCGGGCTCCCTGCTCAGCGGGAAGCCTGCTTCTCCCTTTCCCACTCCCCCTGCTTGTGTTCCCTCTCTCGCTGTGTCTGTCTCTGTCAAATAAAGAAATAAAATCTTTTATGGGGCACCTGGGTGGCTCAGTCGTTAAGCGTCTGCCTTCGGCTCAGGTCATGAGCCCAGGGTCCTGGGATCGAGCCCCGCATCGGGCTCCCTGCTCCGCGGGAAGCCTGCTTCTCCCTCTCCCGCTCCCCCTGCTTGTGTTCCCTCTCTTGCTGTGTCTCTCTCTGTCAAATAAATAAAATCTTTAAAAAAAAAAAGAGCTCGTAGTCATTATAGGAAATTCGTAAAACAGAAAAAGTGGAAGTAGAAAACTTTAAGCTGTCCCTATCTGCTACCAAGTAAGCGTGCCCCTGGCGCCCGTGGCTGTCCACGCGGGAGACGGTCAGCAGGTGCCCATCACAGGAGCCCATCACCGTTTGACCCTTTTTCTCCTACGCAGAGTTGCTATTATTTGGTTTTCCTCAGGAAGGTTCCCACCAAACGCTAGGTCGTGTGGCCTGTTGAGTTCAGTCCAGAGAACAAGGCTTCAGACGTGCTGGGTCGCACAGGCCTTGGAAACCCTCCCACCTGTGACCCCTCTGTCAGCACCTCCGTCTGCCAGGCCCTGGAGCTCAGGCCCTGCTCTTGCAGCCTGTGTCCCCCGCCCCCTTCTGCCCAGCCCCAGGGGGACCCGCAGCCCCCCTCGGGTGGGCGCTGTGGGTGTACGTGCAGGGGGGAGGTTGGAAGGGTTCTATCCGCATTCACTGGATGTGCAGAATGGTGCACAAAGATGTTCACTGACAGATGGTTTGTAAAAGGCGTTGTGAATGCTGTGAATGTCCAGCAGCTGCAAACGGGCAGGTAGACTACATTCGACACGATCAAATAGGACAAAGCCACTCAGATACTCTTCCTAAAGTGCTCTGACCCAGGAAGTGATAAGAGGTCATGCCCAGTGACGCAGCAGGAGGAGACCTGGAGGGAGCAGTGGGTGCTTCCGCTTTTGTGCATTTTCCTGCATGTGGGACGGGAGGTAACTCCCCCTAACGCCTGCCAAGACTTTGGGAAAGGTGCCAGGACAGACGGAGGCCTGCCCTGAAGGAGGGCTCCGCGGAGGGCAGAGTCTGGAGGCGCTTCCTTCAAACCCTGGCACCGCCCACTGGCCTTGACCTTTAGCCCATCCTGGGTGGAGTGCTCTGAGCTGCAGCTTCTGTGTTAGTCCTCCCGGGGCTGGGGCTGGGGGGTGCTGGAGGAATCAGCTGAAGGACTGAAACGCGCTGGCTCTCCTCACTCTGGACTGCTCCTGCCTGCGCGTCTGTCTCCTTGCCCGTGGGACCTGCCCGTGGAGACAGGAACAGCCCCTGATTCGGGAGGGCCGCCGGCTCCCCATTTCCACAGGCTCCCGCTGAGGCTCCCATGTCTGTGCTCAGGGCCACAGAGCCAGTGGGAGGGGGCATGTGGAGGGAGCAGAGAGGAGGAGGAGGGTGGGAAGCCAGGCAGACACATGTCTTGGCACCTGCCTGACAGGCTGGGCAGGGGTCCTCAGGCCAGAGCCCACGCCACTGTCCCGGCCGGGCTCCGACCAGTGGCCAAGACACATTGTCCTGCCAACTGGGGCCGCAGGGCTCTCAGAGCTCTCTTCTGCCCAGAGTTGCCACTTGGCACTCAGCGGGCCCCACGCAAGCCCAGGGGGGCCACACACTCTCCGCATGACCCACAGGAGGCTTTTCCACCGGCCAGGGACTCGGGCTGTCTACCGTGGGGTTTTCCAGCACCCTCAGCGCTCACGGCAGCACCTGCCCCTGGGAGGGCCCGTCCGTTCAGACTGAGGAGGCGCCTGGGTGACCTGAGGCGGCATCCAACACCTGCCAGGGCCACGGTGCACCAGGCCCGGCCTGCCCCCTGGAAAACGGCCACATCATGAGGGAGGCAGAGACAGAGGAGGAAGACGGAAAGGCGTCTTTCTCTACAGGATTTGCACGCGGGGAGGCACACAGCTTGGTCTGGGGTACACGGTTGATGCGTTATTCACAGCCCCTGTGTTCTACAGAGTCGCTGCCAACACTGCGTTGGTGGACATCGAGCCACGGCCCTAGGTGAGACAGGGTCAGGGGTCTGTGACCGCTGGTCACATTTTCGTCACATGGCTGATGCACAGCCTTGCGTATGTGTTTCTATCTAAGGACGCATTATTGAACATGGATTGTTGATTCAGTAACATCGAGCTCGGCCAACAGCACCACGTCTGGAGCCTGAGGGAAGCTTGTCCTCATCACATGTCCTCTTGCGCTTAGGAACGCTATGCAACATGTCAGCACGATGCTTGGGCCATTTTAATCAGCAAAATCACCAACAAAAGGCACAAAAATAAAAAATAAAATAAGAAACCTGATGCAAAAGAGATGAGACCAGGACACTAGCTCGCAGCGGAGAGCTGGACCGGGGGCAGAGCATCACCTGTCGCACGTGGCCGGGGTCACACGCAGCCCCGGTTGACCAAGCCAGCTGCTTGACGTGCTCATGGCTCTGTGAGCGTCCACAGTGACCTGGGAGGTGAGGCGACTGTCGACTGTGGGTCAAGAATAAACTCGAGCGTGTAGGTAAATCCACAAACACGGAATCCACGAATGCTGAGTGTGGGCTGCATTTAGGGAAAACGGGTGAACTTAGTCAGATGAGCCTCTGCCTGGCAAAAATCTCATAAAGGAGAAAGACAAAGGATGCATTTCCTTAGTGCATGAAGAGCTCCCACAAATCAGGAAGACCAACAAACCAGCGGAAAAACGGACAAGGGAGGTAAGAAGAGAATTAATAGAACGAGGACACAAAAGGCTCATAAAATATGAAAAAAGCGCCACTCTGCTCAAATTAAGAGAATTGGCAATTACAGCTATAACCAGACCCTCATGACGCCATGTTCCAGCAGACAGGCGAGCCGCCGAGGACGTCTGAGGGTGACGCGGGGCCGTGGGGACACCAGGCTGGCCTGGGCGCGAGGACCTTGTCCCGGGAGTCTGCTCTGGAATATGCACCTGAGCTTTCACACATTTGGGCTCAAGGACAGACAGCTCATCACTGATGGCTTTTCTTTGTCTTCCCTCCCTGCAGTGGGGCTGCCCTGATTCCATTTCCTCCACATCTCACTCCCTCTGATGTCTGAGGCATGAGGCCCGTGGCTCTCGGCCTCTGAGACATTCAGAATTGGGGGAGCTGAGGTCTGTGCACGGGTGTTCCCCCCTGGGGTCCCCGGAGGGCTCCCGGGGGAGACGTCCGCCAGGCCCCACAGCTCACTCCTACCGAGGCCCGGGGTGGGGGTGCGCCCCGTCCCCCTCGCCACCTCCCGCCCAGGGCTGCGGGTGAAGGACAGCCCGGTATGCAGGAGGTGTCCTCTAACGGCGCCCCGCCTGCGTAGCCCCGTGCTCGGCACGCACCTGGGAAGGGAGCAGGTCACGGCTTCAGCGGCCTGTTGGGCTGGCCGCGTGTCTCTCTCTGCAGGGTTTTACGTGACCTGCTCATCCAGGAACAAATCTGATCAATAAACCACAGCAGTGACCCTTTGATGAAACAACACTTAGTGGTCTTAGAGATAGAATTGCCATTTTGCGGGCGCCTGGGTGGCTCAGTCGTTAAGCGTCTGCCTTCGGCTCAGGTCATGATCCCGGGGTCCTGGTTCTCCCTCTCCCACTCCCCCTGCTTGTGTTCCTGCTCTCGCTCTCTCGCTGTCAAATAAATAAAAAAAACTTAAAAAAAAAAAAAAGAATTGCCATTGTGCACCGATGACCAGACGCTTCCTCGGCTTTAGAGAGAACCGAGGTGCTGCTGCCGTCCCCAGGGCACCAGCGGGCACCCCCAGTGTCCCGGGGGATTTTGGCGTCAGCATCACAGGGACGGCCAGGCCGGAACAAGCTCGGGAGCCCACGGGATAAGGACGTGGGGCGGTGTGTGCTGCGTGGGGCTGGCCGCCGCTCTGGTCTGTGTCTCTGTGGGGGGCTGGGCCTGAAGCTGAGGGGTGTGGGCCAGAGCAGACGCCAGCAAGAACAAAGCAGGCCCCTCGACTGAGGTCCGGAGAGGAAAGAGGAGACACCAGGGCGCCCAGGGAGCAAGCCGCAGAACCAGAAAAGAGGTGCTCGGTGGAGCAGCCCGGGACCCGAGGGCAGAGGCTGAGCTCACGCACACTAGGAGACACGGAAATTAAAGCCTCACCGGGGTACTGCTTCTCCCCCTATGCCAAAGGCAATTAACACGCTCTGCGGGCGAGGCGGCATCTGGTGGGCGTGTAAATTGGCACAGCCTCTCCCGAGGGCGACCTGACAAAATCTACCACAACTACAAACGCAGACTTCTGACCCAGCAGCTGACCCGGGCCGGCCCAGCGGGCACAGTGCACGCACAGCTGTGGGCTGGCTATGGCCGCCGCCGGACAAACACTAAGCAAAGAAAAGGGAAATCGCCCAAAAGAAATAGCCCTGGCGGAAATCGGGTGTATTTTCTTACACGAGATCATGCCTTCATCGGCTGCTTGCACGATCCTTCCGTGAGCTTCGTGCTGCTCTTCGGTGCCGGGACCCCGGGGCTGAGCGCAGGGGCCAGCATCTGCCATGGGCGGGAGCAGGTGATCTCAGACCCCGTGGTTCAGGCGACAGAGGTTCCCCAGGCCCACCTGCTGGAACCTGGTGGTTTCCAGTGTTTCTGTCGGCATTTTCAGTAACTCTGAGCTAAACAACTGTGGGCCTCGGGGAAATTCCAAGAGTAGGAGTAAGTGAGATTTTGCCAAATTGCTTTCCTGAAAGGCTGGTCCAGCGGACTGTCCCACAGCTCCCTGACCCGCTGACAGCACGGGGCCTAGTTCTTCAAACGAGGACCGCTAGCCACCTCATGCAGATGCGGACTCGTCTTGGCTGCCCTGAGACAGTTCCTGGTGAGACCACTCTGTGGTTTTATGTGTCCAGGACCTTCTGTCTGAGCTTGTCCTCTGCTCTCCTTTCTTTGGGGAATTTGGCCTTTCCACCCATACTGACTCACACAATCTCTTTGCATATATCTTATAAGCGTATGCTTAAAAGATTTTATTTATTTTATTTTTTATTTTATTTATTTTATTATTTTATTAAAGATTTTATTTATTTATTTGACAGAGAGAGACACAGAGAGGGAACACAAGCAGGGGAAGTGGGAGAGGGAGAAGCAGGCCTCTTGCCAAGCAGGGAGCCCGATGCGGGGTTCGATCCAGGGAGACTTGACCCTCTCTGAGCCCCGCCCTCTGGTTCTAGCACCTCCCTCACCCACGCAGGGCCTAAGCTGATGGGAGGCCACCTGTGCTTGGTGCATGAACCAGCCCGCTCTCCCCAGGTCCCACCAAGTGGGGTCTTGCCCCAGACGGAGCCAGGGTGGTGGCCGTGAGGCCCCCGGGGTGCCATGACACTGCGTACAACGGAGGCCTGAGCCAGATCCAGATACTCAGCTGCAAATGGGTCAGGTGGAAGGGAGCCCGGGTCTGCAAACCTGGGAGCAGGGCCGATGCAGAGAAGACCCTACACTCCAGGGCTGTGGGCACTGCCCCTTAGCTCGCCCCTCAGGCCTCCGTTGTACGCAGTGTCATGGCACCGCTAACCCCGAGCTTCCCATGGGGGTGGAGGAGGGCACCTCTGCAGGGCTTGCCGTGGGCAGCCCAGGCTGGAGCAAAGGAGGGTCAGCCCCTGAGGCTCCGCGCAGCTACAACCCTGTGCCCGCCAGCCTCCCACAGGTCGTGCTGTCAGCCCGGCCACGGCCACCGCCTCAGTGCAGCTGCAGGAACGACAGCTGAGTCCACACCTGGTCCCCGCCAGTCAGACCGCTGCCCACTCGTCATCACCAGGCAGCGTCTGCGGCCCGAGCCACCTCCCCCAGCGCACCTTGAGGGTGGCCTGAAACGCAGATTCCTGGCCTCACCCCCAGACCACCTGACTCGTGGGTCTGGGGCAAGGGCCTTGGAATCTGCATTTCTGAAAATCCCCAGTAAGCCTGGGCCAGTCTTGGGACCCAGACGACCTGTGGGCCCAGGAGCAGAAGGGAGAGGTTTCACCACAAAGTGTGTTGAATTTCCTATTGTGTAATCAGGCTACTTGTCAAAACATATAAATAAGGTTTAAACTTTAGAAAGAATTAGAGTTAATTAGCAGAATTAGGTATGTGCAGCATGATGGCTAAGTGCCCTCTGCTCTGCGCTCTCTTCCTCCTAATTCATAGAAACCTGGAGCTTTGCTTGGGAACATGGACGCCTAGAACAGAAAGGACAGCCCCCTCTTCCCTTACATTTAGCTATGGCCATGTGGCTCAGTTTGGGGCTTTGACGTGAGTGCACATGTCCAGACACTCCCGAAAGTGTCTTAGAGTGTAAGGTGTACTCTCTTTCTCTCCCCTTCCTTCCTGCTGGGTGGGATGCAAGCACAGTGGCTGGAACCCCAGCAGCCACCTCAGGCCACGAGGGGAGGCTGTGTGCCGACTACGGCCTGGCCCGGGACAGGAGGAGCCTGAGCTCCTGGCAGCCCTGCCTGCCTGCCTCGGGGCAGCCTCTACGGGATAAGAAAGAAACGTCTTCCTTGCTAAACCGCTGGTACTTTGGGGTTTGGGTGCCTCATATTCGCCCTCAGCCCCGAGCAACACAGCATATAAAGTACTGGGCACAGTGCCCGGCCTGTCAATGGCGTCCCACCGAGGAGCAGATCCAGATACTCAGCTGCAAATGGGTCAGGTGGAAGGGAGCCCGGGCCTGCAAACGTGGGAGCGGGGCCGATGCAGAGAAGACCCCACACTCCAGCACCCCAGCCCTGGACCAGCTGCTGGTCGTCGGCCCTCGGTCTCTGAAGGCCAGCACCCTAACAAGACGGCATGTGTCGACCCACATGCTTTTCTGACCATACACTTTGCCAACTGAATTAGATTTTCCTCTGGTTGGTATTGGAGCGGTCTTCATTTCCTGACCATCTGCTGTTTGGGTGGCAGGAAAGTCCTCTGAGTGCCAGAGGAGAAGCATCCAGAGCTGCAAATGTTCCACGGATGCCCCAGGAGCAGACAGACCAGTGGCAGCGTTCCCAGGGGGGCCCCAGCAACCACGCCGTGAGCAGGGGCGCTCAGGGGCTGCCAGCCCGGGCCGAGTCCTCACCCAGAGCCCTTCACCCCAGATACTCGGACAGGTAGGTGAGGGTCAGCAGGGTGAAGGAGCTGTGTGTGAGAGAGCGTGTGTGAGCACTCAGTTCTGTGTGTGTGCCCATGTGTGTATGTGTGAGCATGAGTGTGTACATGCGTGTGACTGTGTTTTTTGGGTGTGAGCATGTGACAGTGTGCATGAGAGAGGCCGCAACAGTGTGCGGAGGGAGTGAACAGCACTCACACCCTGGGCCTCCGTGGACAGCACGGCGCAGGCCGGCCCCAGGCCCCAGACATGCCTGCCTGCCTGCTTGTCTTCTGAATCCTAGGAGCTGAGAGCTTTGGCGGTTCTGCCCCCGCCCTCCCAGGTGGCCCTCCTGAGCCTCACCTCCCTGGCTCAGTGCGAAGCCAATGCCCGGTCACAACCACCATCATCGACGCCCGCTGCGGTCATCCACAGATCGCGTTGCGTGCCCGTGATCACAACCGCATCCTTCGCAGCAGCAGCCGGCCGGGCGAACGCACACGCAGCTCGTGTGCTCAGTGGCCACGGGACGTTCCTCAGCCCTCAAGAGGCAGGACACCCTGGCACCTGCCACAGCATGGACGGGCCTTGAGGACACGAGGCTGAGTGCCCATCACAGAAGGACAAACACCGTGTGAGGTCCCCGGAGTCATCAGATCACACAGAGTGGACGGCAGGTGCCGGGGCACGGGGCGGGGGGGGGGGGGGGGTGCTTAATAAGGACGCGGTCTCAGCCGGAGACGGAACATTCTGGAGACGGACAGGGAGGATGGCTGCAGAACCGTGCGAACACACGTAACACCACCGGACTGGACACTTAACAGTGGTTAAGATGTTTTTAAGAAAATAGGTAGGGGGCACCTGGTTGGCTCAGTCGGTTGAGTCTGACTCTTGATTTCAGCCCAGGTCACGATCTCAGGGTCGTGGGATCGAGCCCCTCATCGGGCTCCACACTCAGCAGGGAGTCTGCTTGACATTCTCCCTCCCCTTTACCCCTCTCCCAATCTCTCTCTCTAAAATAAATAAGTAAATCTTAAAAAAAAAAAAAAGAACAGGTAGATATCTGCATATAGATTGGATTAGATACAGATGTAGATTAGCCGTAGATCACGTCACATTGGTCACAGAGACACGATCTACAGCTAATCTATGTCTGTACATCAGTCTGCATCCAGTCAGGGACATTTAGGGGGACATTAGTACCATGAGTGAGCAAGCACTGATAGGGCGTAAGAAGTTGCAGGAGACCCCAGGGCGGAGAGAGGGCCAGCTTGGAAGGGACGGGTCTCCCTGGGGAAGGCGTGGACGCCAGGGAAGTCGGGTCTGCACGCGCCAGACTGGGCTGCAGCCACCACGGCGCAGGCGCTATGCCTGATGGCTGGACGCAGGGTGAGCCTAGAGCGGGGAACCGGGTCAAGAGGCCACAGGAGGGCGGCACCAGGGGTCACAAGGGGCCCATGGCCGTGCGCTAGAAGTCCTCACCCCACACTGCGGACCCACGGTGCCCTGCACTGGGAGAGCCTGAGACCACGCTGGCTGAAGGAGAAATGTCATCACAGGATAGGCAGTGGGGGGTGTTCAGTGCTCAGAGACCGCAGGGAAGAGGGGCCTCCGGGACAGGGTGCCAAGAGACATAATCATAAAACCTTCTGCTTACCAAAGACACCATCAGGAAAACAATAGACAAGGCGCAGACTCGGAAAAATACCCACGGGACCCATGTCCCAAAAAGGACTTGTGAAAGTTAACGGAGGGGAGTGGGGCACAGGGGGCCTCGCACCCACTGCCCACGCCAGGTACAGAAGGACCCTCAATGCCAGGAAAGGGGTGTAGCTCCTGGGAGGAACCCACCACCCCTGCAACCCAGCCAGCGCAAAACCGCCATGGTTCAGAACTCCTGCTTTTCCCCAGTGACTGGCTTGCAAAACAATGTCCTCCTTCTCCAGAAAACGGCACTCCTCTCGTTGATTTGTTGCACTAAACTACGTTATGGTTTTGTGGTAGCTTGCTTGTCCCAGATTGCAATTCTCTGCTATTCCCAAATGAGTCCGTTTTTGCTGGTAAAATAACAAAGTTTTATTTTTCAGGTCAACACTACCTGGGGCCAGAGAAGCGGGATCCAGAGAAGACGTCAACCACCCGAGGCTGGCGAGCAGGCAGGTGGTGGCCACAGAACCCGCTGACCGCCCCGCTTCCCCGCAACCCTCGGGCTTGAGCGGCGTGTCTCCTGGATTTCCAGTTCTCTGCATTCTGAGCTCTCCAGGCTTAATCGGGATCTGTTTTAAGTCTTCTTTCTGAGAGTACTCGTTTGGTCTTTGGTCCCACTCCTTTTTGGAAACTAACTGTTCCTAACTGGAAATGTGCTGGCTTTGGTCAGATTTCTTTTGGAACAGACGGTTCCTGTTCAAAGTGTGCTGTTTAGGGACTTTTCTCTTTGCTCTGGAGAAAAACCTCTAAGAAACGGGATCCAAGTTGTCAAAATGCTTTGAGGGTGCCCCCCTCCCCTGGCCCTGAGATCCCGGCCAGCCTTATGTGTGAACACTGCAGGCCCTCCACATGTGCATTTCTAACTAAATGGACCAACTAAACCACAGGATTTTCTTTTATTTTAAAGAATTTATTTATTTATTTATTTTTAAGATTTTATTTGACAGAGAGAGAGCGAGAGCAGGAACACAAGCAGGGGGAGTGGGAGAGGGAGAAGCAGGCTTCCCGTGGAGCAGGGAGCCCGATGCGGGACTCGATCCCAGGACCTGGGATCATGACCTGAGCCGAAGGCAGACGCTTAACAACTGAGCCACCCAGGCACTCCTTATTTATTTATTTGACAGAGAGAGAGAAAGAGAGAGCGCGCAAGCAGGGGAGGGGCAGAGGGAGAAGCAGACTTCACTGAGCAGGGAGCCTGACGAGGGGCTCGATCCCAGGACCCTGGGACCATGACCTGAGCTGAAGGCAGACGGCTTCACCCACGGAGCCACCCAGGCGCCCTAAACCACAAGATTTTAGAACTTCAGTGGCCATTACGGGAACACACATCTCCCCAAACTTTTCTCAAAGCCGAATCGGACAACCAAGGCTCTAAAGTTCTTGAAACAGTGGGGGTGCTACTGACCAGTATTTTCCAGCTTCCAAAAGTGGCCGGGAATCTAAAGCTCCCTCTCTGCAAAACACAATCTGTAGACGAAGGGACGCCTGGGTGGCTCAGTCAGTTAAGCGTCCGACTCTTCATTTTGGCTCAGGTCATGACCTCGGGGTCGTGGGATCAAGTCCCGAGTCAGGCTCTGCGCTCAGTGGGGCGTCTGCTTGAGATTTTCTCTCTCTCCCACTCTGTCCCTCCACTTGCAGGCTCTCTTCTCTCTCTCTCTCAAATAAATAAATAAATCTTTAAAAAAAAGCAACAACAATTTGTACACTGAGGCGGACAAACAAGCCAAAGAAGTCAAAATGGCTTCTGAGGCCCCTCCCCCGCCCCTCTTTTCGGGTCCCACCCGTGGAGCCCACTGTGGGCTCCGGAGCCCCCTGCGTGCTGTCCCCACCTCCCCTACACCCTCAGCTTTCCCATTCTGACTCTCAACCAACGTCGCTGTTCCTCTGAGCCTCTCCCCACCCCCGCTAAACTCAAGTCTTCTGAGGATCCAAATGAACCCCAACTTTCTGATGCTCCCTGGACTTAGGCCGAATCGAGAGCCACAAAGAGTTTCCTAAAGTGACGAAGGACCCCCGCTGGTCTGCTGAAGAATTAAAATAGTTATGCAAACTTACCAACCTGGTTTCTCAGATTTATATCAATTAGGCCACATTTTATTGGTGAGTACCGGGCAGAACACGAGATGAAACTAACTAACCTGAAAGAAATTTAGAGAAACAGACCCCTACCTGGGGCCAGACGCAAGATCGCTTGCTGGTGATCTCCACCCAGCAATTACAGGAGCTCCTCCCAAGCCTGCTGATTGGAACAGGATTCAGGTTTGCCCACAAAATCCTGATGCACCTGCTCGTCACTACACGATAGACTCCAGGTGGTCTTTCTATATGCTGTTTGAAATCTGCCTTGTCACATAAGAACATGAGTATTTTAAAATGTTATATAATATTCTATAGTATCACTTTAATGGGTGAAAAGTATTTTATTGTATGAATGAACTACAATTTTTTTAGCTAATATTCCGTTCCCACCTTGGACTTCCGAGTTGCTTCTACTTTAATACCACTGTAAGCAATATTACCTGAAGTATTCTGATGTGTAATTTCAAATCCAATTCTTAGATATTAATTTCAATTTACATAACCACAAGCAACACATAAGTGCACATTTCCATACATCCTTACAAGCAATAGGTATTTTTTAAATGTGTTTATTTGGGGGGTAAAATTTGTAAAATTATGATAAATTATAGTCAACATTAATGAACACTTTTTGTGGTGAGTATATATTTATCTTATATCATCTCACAAAAACTTTGTAAATTAGTTACTAATTTTAATCCCAATTTCACAAATTAGTAAATTGAGGCATAGAAAGTTAATACACATTTTCTAGGTCAACACGGCCAATAGAGTTGATTCCGTGATTAGAAGTATTTATTTATTACTGTAAAATATCTTTTATATTGTAAGTCTTTGGTATTTTTTTTCTTTCATGCATTATCTGTTCATTTCTTACTTCTATATTTTCTTTTTTGTTGTTTTTTCTTCTATATTTTCATTGGAATATTTGGCTTTACATTATTGACTTAAAATAACTTTTAATATCCAAAAATATTGACAATTTAACTGTCATATAGTTCCACGTTTTTCCCCCAGTTTATTTGCTGTTTTTCTGTTTTGCTTATGACAGATGGTAGTTTGAAAGAATATTAGTCAAAATCTTTCAATCTTCTGTTGCTTGTTTTATTGAAATAGAGTTGACACACAACTTTACCCTAGTTTCGGGTGTACAACACAGTGATCCAACAAGTCGATTTGTTAGGTTATGCTCACTGATTCCAAATGGTGTTTAAAGAAAGTTCTGGTCTTCCTTTAGATGTTGAATCCAACCAGGCATCACTTAACTATGTTTTTTAAGGGGCCAAACTGGGACCTTTCTCTTTTAGTTAATAGGACCAGCATGGAATGTGAAACTACGTCTGCCCCAGATTTAGTCAATTTGGCAAGCTAGCTTGCTCCAATCCTGGATGAGTCACCTAAAACAAAGGCCGCTAAAATTCTCAATTTTCAGCTCTGGCAAATGGAGGCCCCCAAAGCCAAAAACCTCATGGTTTTTACTGTTATTGCAAAGGGCCAGGACATTGGGGGAAACACTGTTATCAGTGTAAGTGCTCCAGCACCTCCGACCCTCTGACCAAACCCGCCCAGTGTCCTCCTAAGTCCCAGTGCTGGGGCTCTAAGGAACTCTTGGCTTTTCCCAGTCCTCCCTCTTATTCCACCCGGAGAAACCACCCTCCAGACTGGGAGTGAATCTCCGTCTGTATTGACTCTCAGTGTTCAGCCCACCACCACGAGGCAGCCCATGCCTTGGAGCGCAAACAGCTCCCAGAGTGGGACCTCTAATCACCCAAACAGGTGCCTGTCCCTGAGCCCTGTCCCTCCGTCCAGGCCCTTTGAGAGATACATGCCCTTTTCTCTTTAGTTCCTCTGCCCCTAGTCACTTATTGGGCTGAGATCTCTTAGAAAAATTTCATGCTGGAATTTCTTCCTCCCCAAAGGGGGAAATCGTTCTCGAGTGACAGGAGCCATCAAAGTATCCAAAGAAGTAAATCAAATGGCCCTTCAACATGTTTTTTTTGCTCCATCTCTAAGCTAACCGGAGCTGATTCCAAAGACACTAATCATTATTCTCGATTAGATCAGCTGCCACCCTCCTTATGGGCAAAATCTCCACGGATATTGGCAGAATCCACAATGCCTACCATGCTTATCCCTATGTTCAAAGCATAGTCCGGGGAAAACTGCACGGCTCCCAGACTCTGGACTGCCTGCAGGGCCACTCCAGTTTGGCAGATGGATCTCCTGCAGCTTCCCTATCTCGGGGATAGAAACACATTTTAGTCGCGGTCTGTATGTTTGTCATTGGACCGAAGCTTTCCCTTGTAGACAGGCCACTGCTTCTTCTGTGGCTAAAATTCTGTGAGAAAGAGAATCCCTGCCTGGGGACCCCTCTCCAACTTCACAGCGATCGGGGAACCCGTTTCACCGGTCAGGTGCTTCGACAAATCTGCACTGTTGGGCGGGTGTTAACAACACTTGCACGGTGCACATCATCCTCAGTCCTCAGAGTTAGTCACGCTCACTGGCGGCATCTCGAAGTCTCAATTGGCAACATCTGTGGAGACCGTCCGCACACCTTGGCCGAAAGCACTGCTGTGGATCCTTCTAAATCTCAGATCCACTCTCTTTGGAACTCCTGGACTCTCACCGCCCCCCCCCCCCGAGAGTCCCAGGACATCTGGCCCATGTGGCCCCTGCCTCCTCTGACCCACAGCTGAAAAAGGGAGATCCAGTTCGGTGGTCTCAAGGCCTACCTGCTTCTATTAAAAATAACCACGGTTTGGCAGATCGATCTTTCCACAGTGCGCTCCCGGGGGGACAATGACCTGCATCACCCCTTGCAACCTGGAGATTTCGTCTGTCAGAAAAGGTGCCTCCAGAAAGACTCTCTTCACTCTCGCTGGAAAGTGCCGCCGAACTCCAGGGAATACGCTCTCGGATTCACATGAGACATGCAAAGAAAGCACCAAACCCTGACTGGCCCTGCACGCCATCTGGTGACCCCAAAGTACAGATTTCCCAGAATTGAAGCAGATGACATCTGACCACACAGCTTTCCCGCGATGTCTGGACCAGGCCAGTACACCTTCTTCTCACTGTTTTCCTCTCTCTTTTGTAGGAAGACAAGACTGCTTTATCCAAATCCTTGTGAAAGGGGGAAACTTCTTTTGAGTGTGTCTTTTAGAAACAGCCTCATTATTATCCCGGGACAGGTTCATTTTCCCTTGCATTCTTCAAAGGGTTGGAAATTTCAGAATTCACAAAGCCTTCTTTCTTCTGACCTATTAACTGACTTTGGATTCTTATCCAAATTCATGGTCTCCGAGTTGGCAGGCTTACAGGCTGTTTATCCATAGCAGATTTGGTTCCAAACAGTTCTTTTGAGATGACAACACTGTTTTACAATGTCTCCGAAGTTGTGCTGTTTTTGCAAAAAGTTCATCAGCTGTTGTTTCATATTTATATCTACACAGTATCTTCCCAAACGTACTTGGTTAGTTCTCCCAGCTCTTGCAGTCCACTAGTCAGCTTTCGTGGCTGCTCCAGGCAGAAACTTCCGGAAGGTATACAGGACTCCAGCTTTGCCCTTGTAAGGAGAACCTTTCCCCTCTAAGTCGGAATAAATGCCAATTAATATTTCAGTTGGCTCCTTTCAGACCTAGATTCCTGGTTTAGAACCATCACACAATTTGGAATCGTCATGTAACTTCTTTTGTTTTGTATAATTATCTTGAGTTTTGTATTTCATTGCCCGCCAAACCTGTGTAAAAATGATGTACATTAAGGGGATGATCTCCAGTGCTTGCGATCTTGACAAATGTGGACAACGGAAGGGAAGTGCCTGAGAGTTTCTCCCTCCTGACCTTCCTCGTTACTCCAATGGGCCTCCAATCTGTACAATTTCCCTCCAACATGGGACATGACACCCAGGAAAGGTCCTTCCTGGAGCCAAGAGACAAAGGCCACTGAATTCGGAAAACCTCACCCTTGATCAGTGATGCTTTCAGAAAAAAAAAAATCTTGATCAAAAGGGGGAAATGTGGGGGCGCCTGGGTGGCTCAGTCATTAAGCGTCTGCCTTCGGCTCAGGTCAATGTCCCAGGGTCCTGGGATCAAGCCCCGCATCCGGCTCCCTGCTCTGCGGGGAGTCTGCTTGTCCCTCTCCCACTCCCCCTGCTTGTGTTCCCTCTCTCGCTGTGTCTCTCTCTGTCAAATAAGTAAATACAATCTTAAAAAAAAACAAAAGGGGGAAATGTGAAAATTAGTAAAAGGTAACCTCGGTGAAGCAGAGCCCAGCGGCCAGCAGGGGGAGCTCTCACAGCGCACGGCCCTGTGTCCCCGCGTGTCCCCTCTCAGCGGCAGAGAACCCTCAACCGCAGGCCCCAACAGGGGGAGATGTGCTCTGCGTCTCCCACAGAAACCCCACCAGCCCTGCGGCTCAGCCCGCGAGGAGCCGCCTCACCCTGAGCTCCCGCTTCTCTCCAACGGACTTGGATTCAAAACCACCCTCCCAACATCCTCCTTACTCGCCACCAAATAATGTTCCTCGGCTTTGTGTGTTGCGCTAGCTGGTGCTTTTGCCACAGCTTGCTGGTCCCAGATTGCCGTTCTCCGCCATTCCTGAATAAACCCATTCTTTGTCTGGCAAAAGAACTTTTACTTAAGGTCAACAGGTAGATATGTATCATATATAAGGAACGCCTTAAAAAATCCAGGCTAAAAAGACGAATCACCCAAATTTTAAAATGAGCCAAAGACCTCTCTCTCTAATAAATAGATAGATAGATAGATGGATGATAGATAGATGGATAAAATGAGCCAAAGACTTGAATAGACTTCACCAGAAAAGACCCACGAGTGGCTCATGAGCACGTCCAAGTATCCTCAAGGTCACCGATCGGGTGGGAAGTGCTCGCTACACCTCAGGGAGAGGCTCTGCAAACCCACTGGAGGGGCAGAAAATCTGACAGAAACCCCCAGTGTGGGGGTGAGGAGCAACTGGGACTCGGGCTTCGCTGCAAGAACGCAGGCGGCCCTGGCCACAGCGGTCTGGGAGTTTCTGACACACTGAACACGCACTCACCAGAAATTCCACTCTGTTTGCCCAGGAGAAGTGAGAAACCTATGTTGACGCGAGTCCTCGCACGCGAGAGTGAAGAGCAGCTTCATTCAGAAGGGCCCCAAATGGGCATCGGATACGTAAGAGACATTCATTTCCTGTGATTGTGGAACAGGAACGATGAGTCTGAGCCACGGTGACCTCTGTAGCAGGCGGAGAGGCCTTGCCTGACGGAACTTTCCGGGGGACGACACCATTCCAAGTGCTGACATTCCTGATGGTCCGTGTATATGATTCTCAAGATGGGTGTTAGTTACACAATTCAGTGCTGACCTCTGAGGCCCCCCGTGCCACAGCCCAGGCCTGGGACGGGCCTGCCGTGGTCTCACCATCACCTGAGGGGAAAAGCTGGAGATGGTGAGAAGGTTTTTGTCTGGGGAGGGCCAGCAGCCCGTCGGATGAGCGGGTCGGGGATGGTGCCGTGGGACCGCGGGCCACTCAGCTGCCCGGCAGAAGGCCAGGGCTCCTGCCACTCCCCTCCTTCTCAGCCAAGAAACTCCAGCGAGTCAAGGTGCAGGAGCAGAGCCTAGGCGCGTGGGCATGCCTGGCCGTGGTCAACCTCAAACGTCGAACTGCCAGTTACTTCCCCACCTACAGATGGGTTTATTGGGGAAGAAGAGAGATTCACAGCCCAGGACAGTAAGCGGTGGTGAGACTAGGCAAATCTGGGGAACAAGGGAGAGGTATGCTTTTTTAAGGAGAAAAGAGATCGGTTGGGAAGGTGGTTATGAACTAAAAGTCCATCGGAGGAAACCAGGCGTTCCAAGTGTGGTGGCTTCTCGTCGGTGGAGCTGTCGGTGGACAAGGGAAGTATGCAAGGTCAAGTCTGTCTCTTCCCGTTGGGTCTGCAACTGACCACGAGCTAGGGCTGGGAGCTCCCCCGCCAAACCTCCCCACTCCATTTCAGTGGGGTTTCCTGTTACTAATTTTTACCCTGTAAAGGAGATAGAGAGATGGGCTTTATTTGGGGTAATCCAGATAAGATTGAGGGGTCCGTTCCTAAAAATCAAGAGGGAAAGAATGTGTATGCAGCGGTAGTGTCTGCCCCAGGGACATGTTCAGCCCAGTGATCAGTCACAATTGGGTCAACTCTGTTCCCTATTTCCGCACTTCTTTTGCAGCAAAGAGTGGCCCTGGAACCTAAAGGGCACTCTGCGGGGGACATTCAGGGCTTTTGCTTTTAGGAGAAACGGGAGCAGATACGGCCAGTGGCTCCTCCCTGTTTCTCCGTGGCCTACACACAGACACAATGCCTGGACCTGTGGCAGCCGTGTTGTGACCATGAGGCAGCGACCCTGCAGCAAAGGCGCGAGCATCCCAAGCTACTGCCCAGACAACACCGAGCCTCTGGGCAAGGCCTTGGCTGCCCAGGTCTGATCTAGCAATGGGAGGGGAGAAATCGTACTTCTGTTAGGTGACGCTCCGTCATTCCTAACAGGTGGACGCTTTTAGCTTATGGACCTGTCCTGACAGCTGCCCGCAAGGACCAGTTCTGAGGCTCTGGTGAGAGCCATGAGTTCCCTGGCCGCCACCGGGCTGCAGACCAGAGGGGAGGACGCCGTTGCTGCCACAACCCATGATGACGTCCTGCCCACTTCCCTGACGCCCAGCTCCGGGGTGAGGGCCACGCACCTTCCCTCCCGGACGCCTCCGTGACCACGGGCTCGCGTGGCCCCCGGAACCCATCTCCCACGGGTCAGGGGCCTCCCTCCACTCGCGGCTGGGCCGGGCCAGGACCCTGGCATGGGGGGAAGGAGGAAAAGGGTCATCCGCAGCCATTCTAATCAGAGCATGTGTTTTAAGCAATTTCTGGAAAACGTGAAAGGCAGAAAAATTAATGCTGGAATTTTTACTAAAGTCCTAAGTGCATGTCGTTTAGACACCAGGGCAAGGGCAGGCCGACCTCGCGGTTCTCGCTTCCTGCCCCTCACCCCGGGGCAGCGCGAGGCCCCCCACCTGGCCCCCGTGGGGCCGGGTCTCGGAAACCTGTCTCAGGACCACCCACAGGAGCCCCTGTGTCCCTCAGGTCAGACCCACATTACACGCGCACCCCAAGCCCGTCACTGCACGCCCACTCTCTGGAGGAGCTCCGGGCCGCCACGCACCTGGGCTACCTCGGAAGCAGGTGGGCAGCAGCTTCAAAGGGCAGCACCCCGCACAGGTGAGTGAGGGGCACCAGGGGCGTCTCAGCGCCCCCGACTCCCTGACGTCCCTCCTTCTCCCTCCCACTCTGTCTCTCTCCCTGTGTGTCTCTCGGTGTCTCCACCTCTGTCTCTGTCTCCGTGTCTCCCTCCCTCCCCCTGCTCCCCCTTGTTCCCATCTTTCTCTGTGAAGCTTTACCAGACCTCTCCTCTTCCTCGGTGTCCATCTGTGACAGCCAACGCGGCCGTGGGGTGAGGCAGCGATCATGTGTCCCCTCGCTACTGGCTCCAGGTTAGAAGGACACCTGGCTGGCCACTGACCCCTAGCGCACCGCCCATACCCTCTGGCCCGTCCGACACGGAGCCAGATGGACCATCCATCATCCATATGAATGAGGTGGACCTTGGCCCGGTGCCCACGGGTCTGGCTTTGTGCTGCCCCCGGGGAGCAGGCCGCCGCTTCCGGCTCCCGCCACGGCTGGTCCTCGTCGTTCTCGGGCTGCCTGGACCTGTTCTGCTTTCCCACAGGCCCTGAGCCAAGGCCCAGCACCTCGGGGGACGTCGGGCACACCACGGCCTGGCCACTGTCGGGCAGCTCCCACTGCTGACGCCCGCGGCCCTCACTCCCGCCTGGGGCAGGTCAGCCACCGCGTCGCCTCCTCCGTGGGAGGCATCAGCCGCGGCCCCTGACCCCAGCACAGCGACTCTGGCCACCCCCTCCCCACAAGCCTCTCTGAAGTCTGAGCTTTGCCGGTGGCCCTGATCACCGCCTATGCCCCCGTCCCCACGAGCATGGCCTGCACCCGTGTGGAGCTGGGGACCCCCACCCTGGCAGGGGCCACCCCTCACAGCCACCACGTTAGAGCACTTTGGGGGCCTCTGGGCTTTCAAGCTGTCCCCTCCGCCCACTGGCTCTACCACCCTGTGGGCCTCCGTTTTCTCGTCTATAAAATGGGATAATGGTATCTACAGCTGGGCTTCTTGGGAGGGCCACGTGAGGGCCAGCCCCTCCTACTCCAGGACACCCTTCACCAGGGTCACAGGTCAGTGCTCCTCAGCACCCAGGCTCGGGGAGGTGGTTCCAACATGGCATCTCCCCCGCAAGGTTCAGAGAAGTGAGACCATGCCCTGAGGCCATGTGGCCAGAGGGCCGAGGCCAGCCTTGAGGTGAGCTGGTCCATCAGGCTCCCAGTGTCCACCCCTCGCCCCTACCCTGATGACTAACTTGTGACCAGACCTCACTCCTCCCGCCACCACAGCCAGGACAGGGCCTTCTCTGAGGGTGCACAACAGACAGTGCAGTCAAAGGGCTGTGGGCTGGGAGAGAGGCCACCATCAGAGGGTTCCTACTATTAACAGGAGGCCACGGGCATCACAGGGGCCCGAGGCATCATGGGGGGCCATGGGCATCCTGGGTGACTGTGAGCATCGTGAGGGGTGTCTGTGGGCATCACAGGGACATGGATGTCATGGGGATGTGGGCTTCATGTGGATGTGGACGTCATGGGGCTGTGGGCATCATGACGGCTGTGGGGATCATGAGGAGGACTGTGGGCATCGTGGGGATGTTGGCATTATGGGGATATGGGCATCCTGGGGGTGCTGTGCGGATCATGGGGGGACATGGGCATCATGACAGGGGTCTGTGGGCATCATGGGTACTGAGGCATCATGGGGATGTGGGCATCATGGAGACATGGACATCATGGGGATGTGGACATCATGAGGGCTGTAGGCATCATGGGGGCCTGTGGTCATCATGGGGGTCTGTGGGCATCATGGGGCATCTGTGGACATCATGGGGCATCTCTGGGCATCCTGGGGGCTGTGGGCATCATGGGGGAACATGGGCATCATCGGGGAACATGGGCATCGTGGGGGAACATGGGCATCAGGGACCAGTGAGGGGGGAGATGTCTGCAGCCTTAGGTGGAGGTCTCATTTTGGGCTGAGTGGGCAGTGCCCAGGAGCCCAGGGAGGCAGGACCAGGACCCTGGTGTTCTCTGAAGCATCCCCACTCCTGCCTGGCCTGTGCCCCCACCTGCATCCATGCCCGGGGAAGCTTTGGGAGTGCTGGGAAGATGTCACTGGACAGGAGACAGTGAAGCCAATAGACATGCCTTCGATTAGGGGTCAAAAACACCAGCATCACCGTGTACGTCTCTTATTCTGCCTTTTCGTCTGGTTATGAAGTACTGTGGGAAGTACACACACAGAACCGTAGGTGACAGATGGAGGAGGAGGCCAGTGGGCTTGCCAAGGGGCCATGTGCCCATTGGAGAAAGCATGCAAGTCAGCAGAGGTAGAAAGAAGACCCCATCCCGCCACCCTGATGAAACCTCGCTGAGCATGTCAGCGTTTCGGATGTCACCGTTCATGTCACCGCAGCAGTATTACCTGCATCTGAAGTTCCTTGTGATTGCCTGTGGCAGATGGGGCTGAGTTTATACCAATACGTTCCCGGCCACGAAGGTCCAGGTATGATCACACGACTACCTCCACCACTGCAAGGGAGAAGTGACCTGGCATCAGGCCAGAGAGCACTGGGTCCCTGAGTGACCAGCAGGGAGCCCCCACCCACATCCAATGTGCATGAGTGAGAAACAAATCCTACCGGGTCCACTCCAAGATGCTGACACCACAGAGCAGCTCGGCCTCAGGACCAAAGTACGGTTTTACTTACCTATTGCTGTCAAACAAAGGGCCCTAAAGCTTAGTGGCTTAAAAACCAGTAATCATTCAGTGTCTCTAATAGTTTCTGTGGTCAAGAATCAGGAGCGAGTCTGCAGCGTGGCTCTGGCTCGGGGTCTCTCGTGAGGCTGTGGTCTCACCCGAAGGCTTGACGGAGCCGGGGACCCACTTCCAGGAGATTCCCTCCCGCGCGGGCAGCTGCTGCCGGCTGATGGCTGGGGGCCTCCGCTCCTGCCCACACCAGGCTCTCCGCAGCGCGGCCTGCGTGTCCTCAGCACGTGGGGGCGGCTCCCCCGGAGCAGGTGGCCCAGGAGGGAAGGGCAGAGCCACGGGCACCTTACATCCCGGAGGGCACCCAGCTCACTCCACCACGGGTCACCAGTCACACAGGCCGCCTGGCTCGCTGGGGGAAGAGACTGCAGAAGGGCATGACTCAGGATGTGAGGATGGTGGGGCCATCTTGGGGGTAGGCAGCCCCTCCAGGAGGCCTCTGGCCTCTTGCTTTTCCTAGCACTCAGCGCCCCATCCCTCCTTTGTTTTGTCTGTATCAGGGGACCTCTGCTGGGGCAGGGCCCCAGCTTCCCTGTAATAATCTAGGGAATTCTGCTACGTTCTGTGCCGTCAGTAGATAACGTGTGCTTCCAGAAGGGCGCAGCCACTGCACAGCTCTGCCAGCTGGACTCAGAGGTGCCAGCCTGCAGCAGACAGTTCGGCCCTCAGGAATGAGCCCTGGTTTCATCCTGGGGGGCAGTTTGCCCAGCCCCCCTGGAGCAAGGGGGAGCTGGTGAAATGGAAGCAGAATGTATAGATTCATCTGTAAAGCTCCTTAAGGGGAGACAGACAACTGGAAACCAGCCCCCTTTTGCCCCCTACACCTGCTTCTTGCACTGATGGTGGGATCTCCAGCAGCCATCTTGGGCCGTGAGGCTACTTTGAGGATGGAAACTCGACATTACACAAGGCAGAGAAGAAAAATCCCCAATAACACTGTGGAGGAGTCATCCTGGCCTTAGATTTCCTAATTCTAGGCTTGTTTCATGTGAGAGAAAAATCCTGTATTAGTTAAATCTTTGAACTTTCTGTTAGTAGCAACTGAGCTACTTAGCCTCTTCAGAACATTACTAGCATTGGTTTTAGCACATTAAAGTTTTTAAAATTCTTTATAGGTATCAGGTGGGACCTAATTGTTGCTTACTGGTGCATTTTTGGAGAGACATTATAGGCAGAAGGAGCAGCACAAGCAAAGCTTGTGAAGGGGGAGGGGGAGGGAAGCCATTTTCAGGGACACCAAAGTCTCTTCCTGGAGTGAGGCCACCTGCTATCATATTACCGAGAGCATGTCAGCGAGAGCATCAGGTGAGCTCTAAGTTCTCCGCATTCACGCCACAGGGGATCATTGAGGCAGAGCGCCCAGACCGAACCAGTTCCCCCTTTCCATTCTCTCCCCCCTCCCCCTCCCCCTTCCCTCCTCTCTCTCCCTCTCCTCCTCCTCCCCTCTTACATGTCCCTCCCTCCCCGCTCTTTCTCCCTGTCCCCTCTCCCTCTTCCCCTCCTTCCTTCCCCCTCCCTCCCCCCTCCTTCTCCCCTCTCCCTCTTCCCCTCCTTCCTTCCCCTTCCCTCTCCCCTCTCCCTCTTCCCCTCCTTCCTTCCCCTTCCCTCCCCCCTCCCTCTCCCCCTCTCCCCTCCTCTCTCCCTCTCTAACAGTTTTAGCCGAGGGGGATCAAAGGGTCCCTTGCCCAGGACACAGAGAGGAACTCACCATGAATATGGATCGGGTCACACAGCTCAGAGGAGCTGGGAAACTGACACCCTCCAAAGCAGAGAGCCCAGCCCTGCTGGCGCTCCGTGAAAGGCTATTTCTGTCCTCCCTGCTTTCAGGCGGAGACACCGCATCTAGTCCGATAAATGCCCCTTTGTGCTGGATGGGTTTCCATGACTTGTGAGATGCCCTCAAGGAGAGCCGGCTGCATGCTGTCCTGGGCTCTGCCCAGCAACGGGCCTGCCAGGGCCGGGCCTGCTGCCAGCCTGGACGCCACCAGAGCCAGGGACAGAACACATGGCACTTTGGGAAGCCTACCCAGAGACTGCAGCATGCACAGCATCCATGGGCTGGCCAGACAGTCAGCCCCATGGATAGGCTAGCAGGTCACATGCACGTCCGGGTTCTCGGACCTGCCTTGACTATGTGATGGGGGCCCAGCCGTCGTGTGGCTCAGCCCCTGAGCAGTGCTGGGCCCAGGAGGAGCCCTTGGGGTGGGCCAGCCGCCCCCAGAGCCGACCACCAGGGCATGCCTGCCTCCTACCTGCTTCCTGGGCAGGCTGCTCTGCACCTCTCCTCGGGAAGGAGCCGCTGTGGAATCAAAATGGAATTTCTCAGCTCTGCAGCCCTTCTGATCAGCCTTGGCAGACGGCAAGGGAAGAAGCAGAGGCTCGCCGGCCAGACGGGTCCAAGGAAGCCTGGAAGAAGAGCTATGAGCCCAACATGTTCAGACCGAGAAACACAGACCAGGTGTTCCAAAGGTGGGCAGAGAGCAAAGGGCAACCTGCTCCCGCCTGGCCCCCTGTTCTGCAGTTGTTCTTAGAAAAAGGTCCTCCAGGACCCTGCTTGTCAATGACCAATCTTTTACCAGGAGGCAGGCAGCCTTGCCATCTGTTGGACCGAGTTTGCTCATCAACCAGGAGATGTGAGCGGTGACAGGTTGGTCCTCGGGAACCCAGCTGCATGGAAACCGTGCCGGCCGGTCCTGGGACCGGGACAGACCCTCCGTGGGCCTCCTTCCCTCCAGAACTGATGCAAACTCATTCCTAACACGCCACACTGACAAGCCTCGACTTTCCCGCACAGAGGGACACGTGACAGCATCTGTGTGAGGCCAAGGCAGGTGCTCAGAAGTGAGGCCCTCCCTTTCGGTGCCCCTCGGTCAGATCCATGACTTGACTTAAATCCCCACCTTGGGGCTCAAACTGGGGTGCACAGACCAGCTGCACAGCCTCCCCGGGACTTGGGGGTGGGCCAGAGAGCCAGGTCCCTCAGTGGTTGTGATGCCGACAGAACCAGAATCAGCACAAGGATATCCCTCTGCATGGGGGCCACGTGGTGCTGGGCAGGCTTGGGAGCCTCGGGGCAGGGACAGGGGTGAGGCAGGAGGGATCCATGCCTCCTGGGTCCAAAGCCCCTCCCCACCACAGCTCCTGGAGTATTTGCAGAGGTCTCCCCAAGGAGAGCAAAGCCGTGGTCAGCATTGGGTCTGAGGTGGGACAGAGAAAAGGCCCTGACCATGGCCTCGAGGTAGCTCCCAGCACCCATCTGGGGGTGCTGGGGTGGGCTCAGGAGTCCTGGGTTCAAGTCTCCCTGCTGGGAGCCTCAGTTTCCCCATGGTAGAATGGGTGTTGCACACCAAGGCCCCAGCCCAGGTCCCTTAGCAACTCCTGCTAGTTCCATCCTTGGCCTCCTGGTGGTGGTGTCTCCACTTGGTCATAACCTATGGGATTCTGGTCATAAGCCATGGACCCCAGTGGCAGGAAGCATCCCGGAAGCTGCCCTGAGCCTCAGTGAGCCTCAGTGTGTGTGTGCGGTGGGGGGTGGGGGGTGTCCCCGGGAGGGGCAGGGAGACACCAGGGCATATCCGGAGTCTTCCTGGAGGAGGTGACCCCCAGACTTGGAGAATGAGAAGTCTCTGGCCCTAGGCAGGGCAGGCAGGGAAGGGAGGCTGCGGGCTGGGTGTGCCTGGGCCCCACAGGTCCCTCGGCAACTGTTCTCTGACCCAGTTTACTAAGGAGGAGCGACTGCCTGCCCGGAGGACCTCCTCTCAGCCTGCGGTTGGGCCCTCGGCCCGCCAGCTCCCTGGACTGGCCAGGGTCAGCCGCTGACCTTCAGAAAAGGTGGGAGGAAGCCAGACTAGACCTGCCAGCGATGTCTCTTTGCCAAACCACAGGCCACCTGCCCTGCCAGGACTCCAGACACCCACCGTCACCCACGATCACCTGCGGCACATCAGCTTGATGGCCCGAGTCAGCGGTCGATGTCAGGGCCAGGAAGCTGGAGCCCAGCAGCTCTGTCATTAGTGGTTTGCGGAGCACCGGCTGGACAGAGCCAGCTGGGCTGAGGGATGCCTGCAGGCTGGACAAAGCAGACATGGCTAGGGCATGCCCTGGGCATCACAGGGCGTGGGCTGAGGGTCAGCAGCGCCTGGGGCTTTGTGTCTGGGAGGGAAGGGGCTGACAACATGCACCTAAATAAGCATGGTGCTTTCAGGAGCTGCCCCAGGGCACGGTGAGAGGGGCCGAGGGCCACTGCCAGATGGTCTGTGATCAGGTGAACAGGAAGGAGCCACCCACATGGAGGCCTGATCAGATGGGGTAAATGAGGAGCACAAAGGCCCTCAAGTATAGAGTCCATGGAACAAACAGAAGGGCAGAGGGGAGGCTGAAAGGAGGGGAGGGTGCAGGGGTCTCAGCTGTTTGGGGACCGGGAGCAAGGACTTTTTCAAGAACACTTCAGAGGTGGGGCACCTTGGTGGCTCAGTGGGTTAAGCGTCTGCCTTCAGCTCAGGTCCTGGGGTTGAATCCCACTTCGGGCTCCCTGATCAGTGGGGAATCTGCTTCTCCCTCTCCCTCTGCCCGCTCTTCTCATGTTTTCTCTCTCATGTTCTCTCTCTCTCATATAAATAAATAAATATTTTTAAAAAGAGAGAGTGATTTAAGCTCGCCAATGACATCATCTTCGAAATAGGATTGGTGGGGGAGTGATTCAATCTGTTATATGTTTTGTGTTTAAAGAAGAAAATCTATTAATGAAAAACATAACACATTAAAAAAAATAGGATCTAAATCAGCAGTGAGTATCACAAACCCCCCAAATTATGGAACTCTCCAAACAAGATAGATTTTTCCCTTATTCACACCCAAGAAGTCTTGAGGTGGGCAGCCCAGGGAAGGCCTGTGAGCCAAGCACCGGGAACACAGGATCCTTCTGTCTTTAGCTCTGCTGTATGAGACTCCCAGGCCGAAGGTCCCCTCATGGGCCAGTGTGGCTGCTGGAGCTCTGGCCATTACATCTGTATTCCACCCGGCAGACAGGAGGAAGTAATAAAGAATGGCTCACCCCTCCATTTCAGGTCCCGTCCCTGATGTTGCACGCCCCCTTCCACGGCCAGAATGTAGCCCCCCAGGCACCCCTAGCTGCAGGAGAGCCGGGAAACGCAGCTTCTCTTCTGGGAAGCCATTTGCTGAGCTAAAAATCAGCAGTCTGTGACAGAGGGAGAAGGGAAGAACCGACAGTGAGGGTGACCACGGACCCTGCCACCTGGCTGCCCAGGACAAGGGCTTTGCTGGGTACAGATGCCCAGGGGTGACAAGCGGAGTCAGCCCCACCCTGCTGGGGGGAGGGGTCGGGGCTTCAGGAGGAAGCCACCTGTCACTGCTCTCTCTCCGGTCCGGGGCGGGTCCCTCCAGGCCAGCCAGCCTGCCACCCACACGCTCTGTTAATGGCTAAGCAACGTTCCAAAACATGGATGGCCGTAGCTCAGTGTCTCCCTCATGGTGGCCACTCCCTTTGTCCGTTTCTGGGGTTCAGAGCCCTCTGGGGCTCGCTGTATCTTACTGGGTGGCCTCAGCGGGTCCCGTCTCGCTGGGGGACCGTGGGAGGCGGTGCAGACACTGCGTGAGTGCCCACGTCACACTACCCAGCCCGTTACCAGCCCCGCCCGGGCATGCCTGTGCGACCTTGGCACACGCCTCCCTTGTCTTTGAAGTGGGGGTGATGGCACAGCACCCCCTCATCGGCCGGCTGTCTCCCTCTAACCTCTGGACGTAGAGTGGCAACTCCTGCCTCCTGGCTCTGAGCCCCCATCTGCTGGGGGCCGTGGTCCCTGCAAGTACCTGCAAGTACCTGACAGACGCACAGAGGCCGTGTGGCGGTCCCAGGGTGTGCCCGTTGCCGGGGCTCTCCCTGGCGGGGGGCCTGCGCGGGCCGGCCCGCTCCCTGGTGGCGGCGGGAGCTACCGGGGCTGGACGAGCACAGGCTTGCTCAGCTGGGGCGCCTGGGACGTGCCCGGCCACCTTTCCCCCACGGGCCCCTCCCCGCGTAAAATGGAAACACTGCCCACAGGGATCCGCGCCTCTCGGAGACAGAGGGGCCAGAGACCCCGAGACTGCCTAAGTCTCATGTTCAGGAAACGTGGCCTGTCTGCGCGCACATCCTCCCGGCCCACGGTGACGCACTGCGCTCTCCCCGTGGTAAGCGGGGACACAGCTCCGGGGGGAGTGGGGGGTGGGCGAGACCAGGGTCCCTCCCCACCAGGAGGGATGTTGCTCAGGTGTCCTGGGCTCTGGCCACCTGGGGCATGAAGCTGTCCCACTGCTCGGTTGAGTTGTCGCCGCTGGGGCCTGCTCCAGGTGACGGAGGCCCGCAGAAGCTCCACAGCTCCCACACGCTGGACACTGGCCTTGGTGTCCAACGGGCTGGGACGCTTCACCTTCACAGCGTCCCCATCTGTCAGACAGAAGTGTGTCCCTAGCCACACAGCTCTGTGGAGACGCTGTGGGCAGGTGTGTCTGGAGGTATGTGTGGCTTGGGCGTCCCCATGTCTCTCTGCGGGAGCACGGCCAGCCCACCCCTCCCCGGCCCACCCCCTCTCCGGGGATGCTCCCCATCATCACTTGTCCACGGACCCTCAGCTCAGTTCAGCATCCCAAACCCACCTTGGCCACCCCTGCCGGTCTATGCACGAGGATTTGAGACCCTTTTGGTCTGCGCTGGGAACAGTCTGGGAAACACACATCCCCGGCAAATGAGGATGATGCAACAGAGCCAGGAAGTCCCTCCCTGAGGGTACTCCAGGGAGGGCGGGCCTGGAGGGCAAGCCCCAGCTGTGGTCCCCGCGACCTTGACCCCAGGAAGGTGAAATGAGAGGGGCTACAAACCCAGGTGTAAATGCTGAATTGTTACACCGGAATCCTTCCTGACTTCCCCCTTCTGGACCGAGCAGACGGTGAACCTCAGCTCTGAGCTGCCCTGGGGCCCACTGGAGAAACGCTCCTGATGGCAGACCCAGTGCTGCCCCCAGCCTTCTGCCTGCAGCGCCCACATGGCCCACCAAGACCCTCTCACCTGCCGAAGGGGCTGAGGCTCCCCGGGTCCTCTCCCCTCCCCACCCCTCCCCTCCCAGCCTCCCCTGCACCCTCAGGACCCTCTCTCCTGGCCGCCCTCTCTCTGGCCCCTCCAGGAGCTGGCGCCACCCCCAGGGTGGGTGGGGGGGTGCTCCTGTGTGAAAGGTGCTAACATTTAAAAATCAGGGTTTCCAGCTGTGTGTCAGCAGTCAGGTATGGGCTCCGTGAGAAGAACTGCCCTCGGGTGCCGCGCCCAGGGCTGCCCAGACCCCAGGGCACTGCGGAGTGCCCGCTCACGGGCCAGAAGCAGGAGGGAGGGAGGCACTGACCACGTCCCCGAGCTTCAGTTCCCTCCGCCTCCCGCTGGGCCGCCGGCAGCTCCTTCAGGGACCACCGTGCCCTGGGACGGTGCCCCCCGCGGTGCCCCCACCCAGCGGGTGATGCTGCCCCCCACACCAGGGAGGAGAAAAAGGCCAGCAGGAGGGCCCAGACCCGGTTTAGTGGAAGATCCCTTTTCCTGAGAAATCCCCTGGGTGACGTGTTTTCCATGCCTTCGGTTTCATTTATAAAACTGCTCTCTCAGCAGGGGTGAGGCGTGGGGTGGGGGAGGGGAGGTCTCAGCCTGGAGTGTGGCCAGGACCCTGGGCAAGGCAGGCTCTGGGTTCTCAGCCCCACGGTGCCCACCTGCTGTCCACGTGGACCTGGGGGAGCCTTCCGTCTGCTGCTTAGACGGCCCACAACCGTCCCCGGAGTTCTGAGCTCATCCTCCTGGGCCTCTCCCTGGCTGTGCCTCAGTTTCCTCCCCTGCCAGGTGGCGGGGAGAGCCCACTTCCCAAGGCTGTAAGACAAGCCACATACCTGGCCCCAGGCAGGGCCGCCCCACAAGCTGCGGGCCCCTGGGTCTAGAACAGGGCCTGGCTTACAATAGGCATCCCGCCCTGACCAGGGTGAATGAACAAGCCTCCAGCTCAGCGACCTAACTTGCTGCTGCCTGACCTGGGGCACTGCTGCTGACCTTCCTTGATGTCGGTTTATGGGGAGGGGAAAAGATCAGCCCACAGGGCCTAAGAAGACCACTCCCCCATCACAGATGGGAAGCTGACACCGACAGGTCCAGCCACCTGCCCCAGCCCACACAGCCACGATGGCTCAGGGTTACAGAGTCCAGCAGCCTGGCCCCGCCCGGCCCTGAGAGGGACTGCCGCATGCCCCATGGCATGCCCCAGAGCCGCTGGTGGCCGTGCGCGCCGCACACTACGGTTCCCGGGGGGAGACATCAGTAGACGCCGCGGCAGAAGTGGGAAGAGAACCAGCTGGGCCTGGCTGCGAGCTCAGGGTCAGAACCCGAGGACGCATGGCCGGATCTTCGCACACCAGCCCCGGGAGGTAACGCCCGGCCCCGCCGCACCCGCCTGGCTTCGGATGCCCGGGAGTGGCCCGCGTCGGGCCGAGCGCCCCGGGAACCAGGACCCGATTGAGCCAAAGGCTGGGGGACGCGCGCTCTGGACGCCCGCCGCGGCCCGCCCGGGCACGGGGCGCCACCCAGGCAGCGGGCCTGCCTCCCGCCAGGGGGCCCGGAGGCTGCGCCAACAGGGCGGGGCCGGCGCCGAGCGGGCCCAACCCGCGGCGATGGCCCTCTGCCTCCCCCCGCCTCCCCGCGTGCGCGAGGCCAGGCTCGGAGGCTGGGGGGCCCAGGGTCAGGGACCCCAGGGCGCGGGCCGGGCCCCGGCTTCGCGGCCCCCGGAGAACCCCCACGCCGTGGCAGCGGCGCGCTCGCCTTCCTGGCGCGCCCAGCAGTTTGCGAGGTGGCCCGGGAAAGGCTGGCTCCTGGCCCCGTTTCACGGATTAGAAGTATCCACGGCGGGGGCAGGGCGGACGTGCCAACGCCCGCGCGAGGCCCGGGCCTGGGGGACCGCGCCGCCCGCGGGGTCCTCGCGGGAGGGGGGGGGGGGGGCCTGTGGGTCCCGCGGCCCCGCCCCTACCGGGGGCGGAGTCCGGGCGCGGCGGGGCGGGCCGGGGGCGGAGTCCGGGGCGGGCCGGGGGCGGCGTCCGGGGCGGGCGGGGGGGGGGGGGGGGGGCGGGCCGGGGGCGGGCCTGGGGGGACCGCGCCGCCCGCGGGGTCCTCGCGGGAGGGGGGTGGGGGCCTGTGGGTCCCGCGGGCCCCGCCCCTACCGGGGGCGGAGTCCGGGCGCGGCGGGGCGGAGTCCGAGGCGGGCCGGGGGCGGGCCGGGGGCGGGCCGGGGGCGGGCGCGCCGCCGAGTCCCCGCGACCCAGGCCGGGCGGCGCTCAGGCCCCGAGTGAGGCGGCTCTGGCGGCCGCGCGATGGAGTCGGGCCCCGAGGAGTACGAGCTTAACGGCGGCCTGCGCCCTGGCCCGCCCGGCTCCCCGGACGCCTCGGTAAGCCCCGCTCCGCCCGCGCCTCCGTGCGATCTTGGCCGGTGCCCGCCCTCTCTGGGCCCCGCGCCCGCTGCCTCCCAAGCACCTGGGGGCGCCGGCCGGCTGCGCGCCGCTTCCGCACGGCGGGGTGCTGGGTCCCCGCGCCCCGTGCGTCCCGTGCGTCCCGCGCCGTCGGTCCGAGCGGTGGCCCCGGGGCTCCGGCCACCCGGCAGGGGCGAGGGTCCGGCCGGGAAGTGCCCACGCCGGGCCGCGCGGGGGAGGGGCCTGGGCGCCACCTTCCCCAGCCTTCCGCGCCGGCCTCTAAGTTCGGCCCCCGCATCTCCTCCCGCTGCTGCGCGCCCGGGCGCGCAGGATCCCAGCCTCCGGGCCCCAGGCCAGCAGCGGGCAGACGGTTACGTCACCCGCCGTGTCCTCCGCGACCGCACTATCTGCTGCATGCCCCGGTGAGGAGCCTGGGGCGGCTGTGGCCCCCGCTCCTGTCCCCACCGCAGGCCCCGGGGCAGTGGTCCCGACTCCCACGTGAGGGGTGGTTGCGCCCCTCCGCCCCGGGGTCCTGTCCGGGGTGTCATGCCCTCTTCCCAGGGCCCAGCACTTCCCCAGCTCCTCTGTTTGTGGTGCAGTCCTGGGCATGGCCCTCCGGCGACTTGTTGACTTTGAACATTCCTTCACTTTCTGACCCCCTGGGGCTGGGGGCAGGGATGGCCGTGTCTCCGCTGCGTGAACCAGACTGGGGCAGCGCTGCCCGAGTGTGGGAGAACATGTGGGGTGAGTGAGCTCCCCCAGGGGCAGGGGCAGGCCCTCTTGCGTGCAGGTGGCCCCACGCAGTAATCCTGTCTAATCCTGTCCATCCTTGCCTGTTTTTGGTGGAAGGTTCCTGGAGCTCAGCCTCCGTGCTGACCCATCAGCAAAGCTTGACAGCCTGGGGTGGCACAGGACGTTTGTCCCTGGGTTGGTGGTGGGGAAACCAAGGACTGGGGAGGCCTGCACAGTGGGGACGGTGGCGCTGGGTACGGCAAAACCGGAGTGGCAGGTGGCATGGCAGTGTAGGAGAGGACATCCCAGCAGAGAGGACTGCGACGGAAAGGCCCAAGGGCTGGACCGCCAAGGAAGTCAGGGCTGGGGAGGAGGCGTGTGACAGGAGGTCAGGCCCCTCCGTGGCTCCGAGGGCCAGCGTGGTGGGCGGGGGGGGGGGTCTCCATTCACAGGCAGGGAGGCTCCAGGAAGGTGGGCACCCTCAAGGCCACTGCTCCTGCTGCCTGGGGCCCGGACCCCCTACACCACTCCCCAGCCTCTGCCTTGCCTCCCACCTGCCTTGCTGTGTTTTTGAGTCTGTGACTCTGTATCAGTTTCTCATCCGTGACCTAGGGTGATAGCAGTGTCTTTCTCCGAGAACATGGTGAGGACCGCATGGGCTAATGTGTGTGCTGGGCACACAGTAGTCACAGTCCTGCCCGCCGTACAGGACCCGCTCCTGGAGAGGACTTTGGGGCAGCCCTTCCCCCGTGGCGGGACCCTGTGGACGGGCACAGCCTTCCTTGCACGGGGGTCAGGGCGGGAAGAAAGTCTTGCCGGGGTCCTCAGATGGCAGGACCTGGATGGCAGGAGCCCTGGATGGCAGGCTGGCTGGGCTAGGGTGGTCCTGTGTCCCCGGCGCACCGCTGGTGGTGGGGGGACTGACTGGGAGGCCCAGGTCGAGAGCCCCTGTCAGTCTCCGGATGCCCGCTGTAGGCCAGAGTGGGGCAGGTCGCCCACCTTCCAGGGGGGCCTGGCTCAGGGAAGAGCCCGACAGCGGATGAACCCCGCAGGTGCCCCCCGCACCTGTGCCCCCACGACTTCGTGAGGCCCCGCTGTGCAGGTTCCCTGCAGGAGGGGCTTGCGGCTGGAGGCAGGAGGAAGAGTAAACATCAGTTTTACTGTGAAAATGACCCTTGGCTGTGTCATGCCTGCTGCGCCTTGGCGTGGAGACACCTGCCTTGGCCTGGCAGCGGCAGACACTGGCGTCACAGCCAGCTGAGGACACAGCAGGGAGGGAGCCGGGCAAGGTGGGATGTGGCTTCTGGGCCACATCTGGGCTGTGCAGAGCTTAGCTGCCCCGGGAAGTTCGCTCTTTTCCTCACTTCTGCTTTCCCAGCAGATCTCGAGACTGGCAGGGTCTTGGCCAAGTTCTAAAAGGCCACCCTGATGTGGCTGTGGGGTCACTGCAGGCCAGTGCTGAGCCCACAGGAAGCAGGTCTGCCCAGCCCACGGCCCAGCTGCTGCAGGAACCCCCCCCCCGCCACAGGACTTCCTGCTGGGACACTGACGTGGATCTGGAGACCTCTCAGGGCAGGCACGCGCCTTGTGGCCTTCGCGCCGCGTCTGAGCGGTGGGCTCCAGCCCACTCTGCTGGGTCAGGTGATGGACACCCAGACCCTCCTAGGTTCTCAGGTCCCTTCCCAGAAGGAAGGACTTCAAAGCTCCCACTGGTACTCACCGTGCCCCAGTAGAGGGGCCATGGTGGGCCAAGATCCGGAGTCCTGGGTCCTGCTCAGCTCACATGGCCATTTCCTGGGCTTGGCCTTTCTCCTGTTACGGACTTTTGGTTACACATCCGTGCAGCTGGTTTGGGAGGCTGTGTGCCCCGGCTGGCTGTGCTCCAGCAGACCAAGGGCCTCCACACCTGCATTCAGTCCCATCTGCCCATCTTGCAGATGAGGGAACTGAGGCAAAGAACCCAGGTGTGGGATTCAGGGGTGTTAGAGGTCCGTGTGGAAGTGCCACCCTAGCTCCTAGCCGGGCAGCTGATGGACGTCGTGGATTTGGTGGGGGCCTTTGTCTCTCATTCTGACACCACAAAGGTGTCTCTGGGCAGGGGTTCTTGTCCCACACTCTTACGTGGGGTTTGGGGTCAGTGGCAGGCAGGGCAGGCAGGATCAGAGGGCATCCATAACCAAAACACGTGGGTCCTGCAGGGGCTCAGTGGGCTCTGGCCTGGTCTCATCTCCTAGGGGAGCAGGATGCTGGGGTGGGCACCCCCATCTCCTCCCATCCAGGCCTGGGCTGCACTGCAGCATCCGTTAATCTGTGCGTGGGTACTTGGGTGCAGCAGATCCCAACCCCCTCCCAGTCCGAGCTGAGGACACACAGCACAGTGGCCCTGGGCTAGGTGGCCTGGGCCCTGCCGGCTGCCCGTGAACAGCCACGCCAAGGCCCTCTGTCCACAGAAGGGGGCCTCCCTGCTCTCCTCTGGCTCCTTACCCACAAGGTGCCTTCCTGGCTTTTAGGGGGAAAAAAACCCAGAACTCACCCACCTCCTGGGACCTCCACTGAGGTTTGGGGAAGTCCCGTGGCCCTGGGGACACATTAACCAGGGTGTTTGCTCCCTGCACTACTCAGGTCATGGGCAGAGGCCTCTGCGGGCGGTTCCCAGCGTGGCTCCGGGAAGTCAGTCAGTTCAGGCCAAGGGCTCCAACCGCCTTCTGACCCTACCCTGGTGGGCTTCCCAGAACCGCGGACTCCCTGGGACTCAGCCATCACCCAGGCCCTAGAATCCCCCTGCCACTCCGAGCCCATCCTCGGGGGGCTGCCGGGCTGTGCTGTGCCCCTGGGCAGCTCCCCTGAACCGCGGGCCCCCGCTCTGTGGAAAGGGAGGTTAATGCTTCCTCTCCGTTAGTGGGGAGCTCTGTGGGCGCCAGAGCTTCCCAGAGTGTGGCCCGGGGCCTACAGATGGGAAGACTGAGGCCAGCCGCGGGGGAGCGTGTTGTCGAGGCCACATGGCCAGGCTGTGGTGAGTGGAGTGGGCTGGGCTCCCGCTGGCTCCCCCTATCACTGCACAGATTCAACAGGAAGCAGATGGTGGTGTGGGCAGGAAGTGCCCTGCACCAGGAGGGGCCTGTGGCCCGGGCCCTGGCGTGCCCCCTGGGGCTCCGAGGAGGCGGCCAGACCCACCGGAACCTCACGGGCTGCGTGCTCCTGGCCCTGTCGCACACACGGGAGACAGGTCCAGAGGGCGCTGGCTGTCCTGAGGTCACACAGCTGGAGCCCGGGGGTGCCTCTGAGTGCATAGCCCCCACAGACTGGCCCTGACCCCAGCCCCCTCTGCAGGGGGCTTCTGAGTCCTGGGGCCTGGGTTCTAAGTGCAGCCCTCATTTGCTCTTGGCTTTGGACAAGGTGCTTCCTGTGCTAGCCTCAGTTTACCCACAGTGTGTGTGAGTACGGGGCTGGAGGGGCGCCCCGGAGGAGGACACCCTGCTGAAGGATGAGCAAGATAGTGAGCGGCGCCCAGGGTGGAGGAGAGCGGGGACACAGGGCTCCGAGGGTCCTTCTGTATTCGAACGCACATGTCTATAAAGGACTCAAAGGTCTAGAGGGGCTCAGAAGGGAAGGGAATTCCTCCTCCGCAGAGGCCGGCAGTTAGCCTACATGTGCGTGTGTGCGTGTCTGTGTCTGTGTGCAAGTGCAGGTGTGCATCTGGTGTATGTGT
>NW_023270615.1:20569282-20578356 GCF_011800145.1 Mirounga leonina
GGTGTATGTGTGCGTGCGCTGTGCACGTGCACCTGTGTGTGTCTGTGCACGTGCAGGCGTGCATCTCATGTATGCGTGTCTGTGTCTGTGTACACATGCGTGTCTGTGTGCAAGTGCAGGCGTGCATCTCGTGTATGCACGCATGTGCGCTGTGTACGTGCACCTGTGCGTGTCTGTGTCTGTGTGCACGTGCGTGTCTGTGTGTGCATGTGCAGGTGTGCATCTCGTGTATGCATGCATGCGTGTCTGTGTCTGTGTGCACGTGCGTGTCTGTGTCTGTGTGCATGTGCAGGTGTGCATCTGGTGTATGTGTGCGTGCACTGTGCACGTGCATCTGTGCGTGTCTGTCTGTGTGCACGTGCAGGTGTGCATCTCGTGTATGCGTGTGTGCATGTCTGTGTGTGCATGTGCAGGTGTGCGTCTGGTGTATGCGTGCGTGTCTGTGTGTGCACGTGCGTGTGTCTGTCTGCAAGTGCAGGTGTGCATCTCGTGTGTGCGTGTTTGTGTCTGTGCACGTGCGTGTCTGTGTCTGTGTGCACGTGCAGGTGTGCATCTGGTGTATGCGTGCGTGCGTGTCAGTGTCTGTGTGCACGTGCGTGTCTGTGTCTGTGCACGTGCAGGTGTGCATCTCATGTATGCGTGCATGCGTGTCTGTGTGTGCACGTGCATGTCTGTGTGTGCACATGCAGGTGTGCATCTGGTGTATGCGTGTGTGCGTGTCAGTGTCTGTGTGCACGTGCGTGTCAGTGTCTGTGTGCACGTGCGTGTCTGTGTCTGTGCACGTGCAGGTGTGCATCTCGTGTGTGCGTGCGTGTCTGTGTGTGCACGTGCATGTCTGTGTCTGTGTGCAAGTGCAGGTGTGCATCTGGTGTATGCGTGCGTGTCTATGCACGTGCGTGTCTGTGTGTGCACGTGCATGTCTGTGTGTGCACGTGCAGGCGTGCATCTGGTGTATGCGTGCGTGCGTGTCTGTGTGTGCACGTGCGTGTCTGTGTCTGTGTGCACGTGCAGGCGTGCGTCTGGTGTATGTGTGCATGCGTGTGTGTGCATGTGCACCTGTGTGTGTCTGTGTCTGTGTGCACATGCGTGTGTGTGTGCACGTGCAGGCGTGCATCTGGCATATGCGCACGTATGCAGGTGTGTGCTTGCTCATGCATGTGTGTATGTGCTTGCATGGTTATGTGTTTGTTCGTATGACTGTGCACATGTACCCGTGCCCGTGTGTCCGCGTGTGTGCGGCTGGCTCTTTTCCCCGGGACTGGGGACCGGATGAGCGCTGCGGTGGCCTTGAGGGAAGCTGCTTGGGCGCTTCTGGTTTGTGGAACTTAGAGCGCGTGCCCAGCGCAGCACACCCGCCCCTCAGAGGAGCGCTCATGGGACGAGGCGTGGGCAGCCCAGCAGCTTTGCAAGCGCAGACCTGGGGGACAGCCTGGTGCTGTGGGAGCCCAGGCCCCTAGGCGGTGGGCTGCCTGCGCCCAGACCCTGGGGAGGAGCCGCTGTGCCCTGATGGGTGAGGCCTGGGGTGGGGCCCACCCAGCTGCGGTGCTGCTGGAGGCTTGGGGGGAAGAGCCCTGGGTGGAATATTCCGGAAGCAGTGCTGGGGGTTGGGTCCAAGGAGCCGCTTTCCCTGTGGGGCTTGGGTCTGGAATTTTAAACCCAGTGGATTTGCTACTTAGCCGCTGGTGCTGAGGGAAGGCAGGGCAGGTCCCACGCCCGCTGTTCGGCTCACCCAGTGTCCCTTCCTCCTGGGCATGTTATTCCAGATTACATTTATGTTTAACAAGACAGGCCGCCAGAGCGAGCCCCCTCCCGCCCCCGCTCCTGGAGTTCGGGATTTTCCAGGGTGCGATTTCCAGCTGCGGAAAGTGGAGGGGCCTCTCGCTTGCTGGTTCGGCCCCTCCCTGGCAGCCTGCCCCCCAGGCCTGCATCTTTCATGAGTACAGAAATACGAGCTCCCGAGTGCCCCAGGAGGCCACAGTGCTGGGCCTGTGGACAAGGGGCCGGTGCTGAGGGGTGTGGGCTTGTCCTGGGGGCCTGGGGAGGGGCCAGCCAGCGGCAGCTGGGGGAGGCCTACTGAGGGAGGGGGGCCTTCTCCCGCCTCCCCCCTCCCCCGCCTTGCAGCCCAGGAGAGAGGGGCTTCCTGGAGGCGGTGACCTCTGGGCGGGGCATGGAGGGAGTGAGGAGTGGCCTGCGACCTGGCTCTGAGGCCCGCCCCGTTCCCAGGCAGAGGCGCGGGGAAGCCTGGACAGGAAGCGCCCCGCGCCGCATGCCCGAGGCACTGTGGGGACAAACCTCATCACAGATACTGAGTAAAGGGCAGGAGGCGGCTTCCAGAGGGGTGGCCTGGGTGCGCTCAGCTCCCAAGGCTCCAGGTGTTTACGTTTCTCGTGCACAGCTTTTCCTGTGGGGATCACACCTCAGTGACGTGGTTCAAAATTGTTTGTAAAAATAAAAATTGAAGAAGCAGCTAAGTTCAACCGTAGCCCCGCTTTGGTAGGCGTCCGGGTGAGCACGCGGGGACCCGGACGGTCCCAGCGGGACGTGGCCTGCAGCCAGCAGCCAGGCGGAGGGAGGCAGGCGGGGGCACCGCGGGGCGCAGGGAAGGCACCAGAGGCCCCACCCCGGGCAGGACGGAGGCATTCTCGTCGCAAACCAGTGTGTGTGCTGAGGCCCTGGCTCCCCCAGGACCTGATTCCTGGAGTGGGTCCTGCAGGCCCCGCCAAGCCCCACACCCCTGCTGGTCCCAGGCTGACTACCCCTTTCCTGCAGCCATCCCGCTGGGGCCGGAACCGGCCCATCAACGTGAACCATTACGCCAACAAGAAGAGCGCAGCTGAGAGCATGCTGGACATCGCCCTGCTGATGGCCAACGCCTCCCAACTGAAGGCCGTCATCGAGCAGGGCCCCGCCTTCGCCTTCTTCGTCCCCCTGGTGGTCCTCATCTCCATCTCCCTCGTGCTGCAGATTGGCGTGGGCGTGCTGCTCATTTTCCTTGGTGTGAGCCTGGGCTGGGGGGGGAGGGCCCTGGGGCGGCCCCGCCCATGATCTGCTGGTTCTGCTTGTATACCCCTCGGGACAGGGTGCTCACCACCTGACAGGCCCCACTCAGCCATGCGGTCAGGACGTGGCTCCTCAGAGGGCCCCCCATGTCTCTGTCCTTCCACCCACCCAAGCTGAGGATGTAGGAAAACGTAACCCTCCAGGGGTCTCCAGGGACTGGATGGTGGTCCTGCCCCCGAGCTGAGGGTCTGGGCTCACCTCTACTGCTGGCTGTGTGACCCGGGGCAGGTACTTGACCCCGCAGGCCTCAGTTCCCCCACCCATAACGTAGGCATGAGGACAGGGCCTTGGGTAGGCGTGAAGCTCGCTAGACACCGCACACGGGCACTCAGAGAGGGACTTCCCTGTGAGCACGCAGTGCGTTGTCCCTTACAGTCCGGACCTGCGCCCCAGGCTGGTCCTTCGGCTCCGGCACCGGCGCCGGGCCGCCCTGAGCTCCGTGCTGGAGGAAGCAGGGCTGCGGGGCCGAGGCCACAGGCCCAGATCTCACCCCGAACGAGGCAGCGGACCCAGGGGCTGCGGGGCCCCCATGCAGCGTCTGCTCCCTTGTGCCCGCAGTCAGGTACGACCTCAACAATCCTGCCAAGCATGCCAAGCTGGACTTCCTCAACAACCTGGCCACCGGCCTGGTTTTCATCATTGTCGTGGTCAATATCTTCATCACTGCCTTCGGCGTCCAGAAGCCCATGATGGACGTAGCTCCGCGGCAGTAGGGTTCAGGTGAGTCAGAAGGCACAGCCCCCGCTGTCCACCACGAGCAGACTTTGTGCCCAGTGTCTGTCCTGTCTGGGCCTCACAGGGGGGGCGCGCCTGGCCGTGTGCCCCCCATGCTCGTCCCCTGTCCTTGCTCAGAGAGGTGAGCACCCACCCAAGGTCACCTACTTGGAGCAGGAGTCTCAGGGAGGCTGGGTGACCCCCGGGGGTCTCAAGGGCCCATGCAGAAGGTCAGCAGGTCCGGCGCGTGTCCGGTGTCCTGCATCTGGGGCCCTGGCCCGGGCTGCTCACCACAGGTGCATCCGACCTTGGGCCTGCCCCAGAGAAAGGGTGGGCACTGCTAGACGTCTGCCCACCAGCACCCCCACCCCGGCAGAGTGGCTGGCAAATGATGAGGTGGGACCCTCAGCAGGGCCGGCACGTGGCCTGGCCCGTGGCCTGCCCACACCGTGGCCGTCGGCCCCACCTGGGGTCCCACTCACTGCCTGGCTGCTGGCCCTGGTTTATTGTCAAGTCCGACCCCTGTGGAACCTTCCAGATGCCAGCCTGCTCCCTTGCTCGGGGCATGGTGACCAAGCCATTTATTAATTGCCTGCTGTGCCCCAGATGCAGTCCTAACCCTCCCTGATCATCAGCCCACTGGCCTCTGCTCTCCAAGGCCCCCCTTTAAATCCTGACAGTGACCCGACCAGGGAAACTGAGGCTTGCCCAGGTCAGAATCAGGTCCTTCTGCCTCTGGAGTCGTCGTGGCCTCGGGGCTCGAGTCTGGCCGCCAGAGCGGGACTGGAGGCCCTCACACCCCTCCTCTCCCTTCTTGGCAGATGTCCCCGGATCGCACCCGGCCACAGCCACCCAGATCCCGGAGCCACCTCCCCCTCGAGGCCCACCTTCCTATGGGGGGCACTCCCGGCAACCGCTAGAGCCCAGGCGGGCCCCACTAGACTGTGTCCTGGGACGAGCCGCCCGTGGCTAGGCCACCCCAGGCCAACGCGGGCCCTGCTCTGTCCTCGGCTGCCCCTCCTCCCGGAGCGTGGCCCAGGGGACAGAAGTGGGGAAGGGTCGTGGCCACCCGGACACGCAGCAGCCCAAGGATGGGAGCGAGGGGCCCCTGTCGGCCTTGGTCCCAGGACGTATCCAGAGGGACAAGGAGACCCCTACCTCTACCAGCACAACGAGCATCTGGGCTTCGCGGCCCCACGCTGGGGGCCCGGGGCGTCTGTGCTTCCCGACCCAGGACGCGGGACTGCTGGCCCCAGCTGGCCATGGGCCCTGCGCACGCCTCCCACCAGCAGGGCCCCGAGCCCCCACATTTCTAAGCACCGACGACCAATAAAGCTGACGCGCCTCCTCCCCTCAGGCCTGGCCCTGCATTCTGTCCCCAGGCCCCCAGCCTGTGAGGGCCTCCCCACCCTGCCGGGCCCGTCGTGGTGTCACAGGCCCAGCCACGGGTGCCTTCTCGGGGACCGAGGGCTCACGCAGCAACTTGGTGTCTGGCATGTCAGGGCACGGTTTTGAGGCAGAAACCGGGTTCCTGAAGCTCCGGTGCCCGGCATCCTTTTTTGATGGAGATGCACATTGGAGCTGCAGAAATGGCTCCTCCCGAAGCCCCAGGAGACACCGCGCGTCCTTGTTCGCTCCGCGAGGGGCAGCCACGGCCTGCAGCCCTGGAGCTGGCGGGACACAGATTCTCCAGGGTGGCCGTGGCTCCCGTGAGGGACCACACACCATGACCAGGTCAGAAAACCAGCCTGATCCTGCACTCTGGTCTACACTGCAGACCTGTGTGTGCGTTGTCAGGCAGCCGCGGTCTCGTAGAGCGGGGTAAACCCTGCATACCCCACCCCGGCTCTGTCTGCAGGGCGCAGGGGGCACGTTCAGGAGGACTGGCCCCGGGTGCTGTGTCACGGCCACAGGGAGTCCACGGGTCCCCCATCAACTTTGGTGGCTTTTGGGGTCAGAAGCCAAGACCTGGACCCTCCTCTGAGGAGGTCGGGGGAAGGACAGTGTGCAGGATGACCTTGGGGAGCAGCCAGATGTCACCCCCACGTGTCCTCAGGGCTCGCGGCCCACAGCCCCTGACCTCATGGAAAGGTACGGCACTCAGGTTTCCTCCAGTCTGCATGCCCATGGGTCTCCCCTCTGCACCCACAGCCCTGGCCCATGTGGGGTGCCCAGCGCTGCTGGTCAGGCCTAGGGGTACGGTGCTGGGCGGACACCAGCAAAGGCCTGTCCCAAGAGTCCCCTCCCTGGCTGGAACCCCCTGCTCTCTCAGTCCGCCCCTGCAACCTCCAGGGGCTGAGCCCTTGCTCTCTGCCCCCTTGGCCCCTCTTTCCTGACCCCCCTGGCCCCACCCCTCACATTCTTGATGTGGAACACCCTCACCTGGTCCTCTGGGTGGGGAACCTTCCAGGTCCAAGGCCCTTCCGCCATCTGAGCCTAGAGCAGCTCCAACACCCCGTTCCTTAAAATGCTCAGGTGACCCCTGGTCAGCTCCCACAACGTGATCAATAAACAGAAGTGCTTGTGGGTAAGATGGGCCCGGCTTTGCTTTAAGACACTCCAGGAAAGGGGCGCCTGGGAGGCTCAGTCATCTGAGCGTCCAACTCTTGATTTCGGCTCAGGTCATGGTCTCAGGGTCGTGGGATCGAGCCCCGTGGCAGGCTCCACACTGGGCACGGAGTCTGCTTGGGATTTGTCTCTCTCCCTCTCTCTCTGCCCCTCCCCCCGCTCAAAAGAATCAAACAAAACACTCCAAGAAAAAGCGATGAAACAAGGTGGAGAAGTGCTGGACAGCATGGGCCCGAGGGCAGCCCTCTGCTCTGGCGAGCGTCTCCAAGTCCCAGAAAGAGGGTTTGTAAAGGTGATCCACGTGTGGGACAAGGTCCGTGAAGAAGCATGAGGAGCAGGTGGGCAGAGGGTGGACACATGTCTCCAGTGGGGCTGACGAGCATGAGCCCCACTGAGCAGGGGCAGATGCAGGGCTGCACGGTGGCCGGCCCTGGGGTCTGGTGGCGCGAAGGTCTCAGACTCGGGCGTAGCCCTGGGGGTGGAGCTTGGCCCACCCTCCAGCTGCTGGCTTCTGTAAGCATGTCTCCCCTTCATTGACTTGGCTTCTGACAGAAAGCGGGGGGGGCGGGGGGCCAGGCTCACATCTGTGACCTATCCCCACAACCTGGCCCCCTGTCAGCCCACCCTGTCTCCCTTGCCCCTCTCTCCCTCGGCCACCCCCACGTGTCCGGGCAGCCTGGTCCCCTGGCCCAGTCCTGCCCAGGGTCTGACACAGGTGGAGGCCGCCCTGCACCACACCCCTGGGGTTGCCCACGGTGGCCTGTGGCCGGGGATGTGGGCTGGCCAGTAGTCACATGGGGAGCGCCAGGGACATGGCCAACAGATGGCCTAGCTCTTTCTTTGGCCAGCACAGGAAGTAAGTCAGCACACGCAGAGGGGTGAACCCCAGATGACTGGACGGAGCCCCGGGGGTCACCAAGCCAGGCTGGCGTTCACAGGGGACAGAGAGATGGTGGGCGGGTCTGTGCGTCCCAGACCCGAGAGTCCACTGTCCCCAGGTGCCCCCCACCCCCACCCACCAGCTCCCAGACCCAAGCCTCGGCAGCCACTCCGGCCCCCTGACCCTTCAGATGTGTTTCCATCTCAGGACCTTGGCATGTGGGCCGGAATCCAGGGCCAGGCTCAGCTCTGAGGTCCTCCCGACCCTCTCCACTGTTCATTGTCACCCCAGGCCATTTGGGTTTACTCTGCCTTTGGTGCCATGGACTGGCGTCAGCATCCGCGGCGTACCCCCAGGCCCATGTCTGAGCCCTGCCCAGCCCTGCCATGCCTGGCTCAAGACCAGGGCTGCCCCCAGAGAGGGAGGGTCCTACCTGCCATGCTCCTGAGGGTCGACACCACCACCTGTGTCCTTGGTCCCATGTCTGGCACACAGTTGGCGGTCAGTAAACGTCTTCTGCAGACCCACTCACTCGTCCACCTGAGCCAGGCCCTGGGTGTGCGTCAGAAAACTGGGGCCAACAGAGCCCTGCGGGGGGGCGGGGGCGGACGGTGAGGCCCTGCGAGCTTCGGAGGGGCTTGAGGGGCCAGGAGATGGAGGGCCGCCCGGGGGAGCGAGCGGAGGGGTGTGCTTGCCTGGAGAGAGCTGATGGATGTTGGTAGGTGAGCGGTAGAGGGTAGGTGACAGATGGTAGGGGTGGACGGGTCATCCCCAGGCCGCACGGGCAGCGTCCCCACGTGAGGAAGCAGCTCTGCGCTGTAGGCCAAGGCCGCCCGCCGTCTCTCCCAGGAACCTTCTGGGTCTACTCAGCGGGCGGGTCCCCGTCCCTGGCGCTCCTCCCCCTGTCCACCCTTCAAGGCCCTGGCGCCACTGACCTGAGGGGAGGAAGGACGGGGACAGCTCAGGGGCCCGGGGACGTGGGGCTGCGTGAGGCTGGGACCGGGCGGGTGCTGTTGGCTCCTCCCCACGCCGGCGGCCACCCGCCATTGCCTTCCTCCCTCGCTCAGGTGCTTCCTCTCCCACCTGACCTGAATTGAATTGAATTGAATTCCGCTTTTCTCCAGGCATTACTTTTAAAAATCAGGGAGCTGAAGGTTTTGATGTTTTTTTTCTCTCTCTCTCAAGTACTGATGTAAGGGGATGTCTGTGGGGCCTGAGGAAGCTGCCCCAGGGCAGCAGTACCCCCCAGATGCAGCCCAGCCCCTCAGCAGGTGACATAAGAATCAGGGTCCCAGCTGCCACCTGGCTGGTGCTGAGGGACCTTCATCCCATCTCCGTGACAGTGGGTCCCAGGGCCCATCCCGCAGGAGGCTAATCTAGGGGCCTGTCAGGCCTGGTGTTGAACAGAGCTTTGGGGGGGCAAGGGGAAAACAGGACCCTTCTGAGCCCATCAAAGAACGCTGACCCAGGGGAACTGGAGATGACAACCCCGGATCCAGCAGTGTCAGCACCTTCACCCCGACACTGCACCTGCAGTCAGCACCACCCTCTCCCGGAAGGGAGCGCGGTGTTGTGCAAGATGCAGCTGCCATTTATTTCCTGCTCCACAAACACCAGGCTGTGTCCTCACCCGGCCCTAACCACATGGCCCTAACCACATGGCCCAAGGCAAAGGCATCTAGAGCCCCAAATCCTTCCACCAGGAGACCCCTTCTTCACCAACACTCTCCATCACACCCTCCTCACACCTCCGCACGTCCTCCTCAACCTTCTACACTCTCCTCCACCTCCTCACCTCAACCTCCTCATATACTCCTCACACCTCTTCCCACCTCTTAATATACTCCTCACA
>NW_023270615.1:20578366-20627814 GCF_011800145.1 Mirounga leonina
ACCTCCTCACACCCCCCACACACCTCTTCACATCCTCCTCACACCTCCTACACCCTCCTTGCACCTCCTCATATACTCCTCACACCCCCTCACACCCCGTCCTATCACCTCACACTTCTTCACACCTCCACACACCCTCCTCGCACCTCCTCACATGTCATTTCACTCTCCTTAACCATCCTCACACTTCTGTCACGTATCTAATCTTGGGAACCATTCCCCACCCCAGGCGGCCTCTCCCAGCTCCTGCACTCCTCGAGGCGCAAACGGATCCCAGTACTATCGTAACCAGGATGAGGACCTATTCTTGTTACTGTAGTATTTGGAAGGGCTTCCTGGAGGAGGTAACATTTTACCAAAATCTGAAAGTTAAATCCGTGGGGTTTTAGGAAAGAACGTTCCAGCTGTGGACACAGCACGTGAAAGGTGCTCAGGCATGGACCATGAATGGTTCCAGTTGTAGAGGTGTGGAGGTGAGGATACAGGGACAAATGGTGAGGGCCTAGAGCAGCTGGGGCAGGGGGAGCAGGGGAGTTTGTGACCTGTGGTGCCTTTCATGCCCCGATGGACCACCCCAGCTCACCAGCTGGGCCCGGAGACCTGGGACAGGCACTGACCACCCCTTGCTCAGGGGAAGGGACCCCACCACGGGCCCCGAAGGAGTGGAGGAGGCCTTACAGGTCTCAGGGGGCAGACAGCAGCAGGACCTTCCCCGCCACTGGCCTGCTGGGCCTGTCTCTGGATGTTTCTTCAAAGGCGTTGTCTTGGTTTGGGTGGCTTCTCCACACGGACATTTACTTCAGGACGTTGGGAGTCTGAGATCACGACATCAGCAGATTTGGTGTGTGGTGAGAACCGGCTTCCTCTTCCCACTCTCCTCACATGACAGGCTCTCTGGAGTCTCTTTTATAAGGTCACTAATCCCATCTTGGGTTCCACCCTCACGGTCTAATTATCCCCAAAGGCCCTACCTGCTACCACCATCACCTTGGGGGTTAGGTTTCAATATCGTGGGTTTTGGAGAGGCACAAATGTTCCGAACAGGCAGGTGTTACCAGCTCAGGTAAAACTTCACTCCGGGAAACTCTCTTCACCTCCTGGGGGCCAGCTGTGCTTGAACCTTCCCACAGTGGCCTAATTTACTCTTACCTGCGTGTCTTGACCTGGGAGCATCCAGCACCTTTACCCAGGTGTCTCTGTCACCTTCAGCAGCGTGTGTCTGTCACCTTTTCCTAGCTGTGTCTCAGAGAGTGGGACAAACATGGAGAACACCCCAGGGCTCCTGCCGGGAAGAAATTTACCCTGGGAATTGGCATCTCGGCCCCTCATGATGGGTGGAGTGGCTGCAGACCAGGCAAGACATGCGTGGCTGAGCCTCAGGGGTCTGCTGGCCCCCAGAACCTCGGCCACCCCGAGTCTGAGTCCAGAGCGGGTGCAGGGACCCGGCCGCTGGTGTGGCAGGCCAGTGGGAAGGCGGCCTCCAGTCCAGCCTCCGCAGTGATGGGAGCCGTTCGCATGGGGACCTGGCTACAGGGGATCTGAAATGCAGTACGTCTCTCCAGCCCCGGTCAGGCCCCAGAAGGGGGACCGCTGGGGAATGGGCAGGCTCGCAGGTCCCTCACCTGGGCCCTGAGCAAGGGCAGGAGGACCTCCGTGTGGGGCAAAGCTGTGGGCTCCATTCAGCCCAGCGGCTCAGGGTGGCCCTTGCGTCCTCACGGCCGAGTACAAGCAACCGTGCTTGCTCCACCCGACGGGGTGTCCCAGAGAGAACCATGCGCCTGATGCACCTTCCCACAACCTGGTAAATTCACGGACAGAGTTCTGGCGAACAGCACTTAACTGAGCAGTGCTGTCCGAGACCCGCTTCCCTGATACGCATGGGCAACTGCAGCTCCGCCTTTGGGGCCGCACCAGGGCCTGCAGCACAGCGGTGGCGAGCGGGAGGCCACGCGGGCCCGCGGCAGCCAGGCGTGCCAGGGGCCGCTGCCCAGCTCTCCCGCGCCCTGGCCCTCACTTGTCCGCCTGGGCACGGGAGTGAGTGAATTCGGCCCTGAGCCGGCCGCGTGGGGGTGGGACCCCATGCCCTGGAGCTGCTTCCTCGGGCCCGTGCCCTGCCACCCCGAGAGCTGGGAGCGCTGTCATTCCTGGAGGTGGCCAGCCCTGGCATCTCCGGAAACCTCCCGTGGAAACCTAAACTCATGGTGATTCTTGGGTTGACAAATATGCTTCTGTTCCCCAAAAGGAGGCTGTCGGGGGAGGAGCTGGCGGGGAGGCAACTGGGAGAGGGACCGCGGGCGGCCAGCCTGCTCGTGTGTCTGTGAGTGTGTGCGTGTGCGAGGAGGGCAGGTGGAAGCCCCATCTTGGCGGCTGTAATGAAAATGGCGGCACCCGGAGGGATGCGGTGCCGTGAGCTCCTGCTTCAGGCGGGCGGCACGCACGGCCCGGCACTGGCGACTTGGTGGGCTTACAGGGCCCTCAGGACCGTGCTGCTGGATGCCACAGGAGGGGCACCAGGCCCTCTTGAACCTGCACACTTACCCTCCCGTGTCCACGAGGGAAGTTTCCACATTGGGATCCTGAGCCTGAGGCTGGCAGGTGAGACGATGAGCCAGAGGCCAGGGCCTCAGATGGCACAATGACGTTTTTCATCTCTAAAAGTTCTAGTAGGTTCTGTGGACTGCTTTACTCCCAGTCTCCGCCTGCAATCTGGGACAAGATCTTGTGCTCATTTCCGGGCCCTGACTGTAGTTGTAGCCATCAGACCCACCCCAGACCCGCTAAGCCCAGGTCCTCACCTCCCAGTGGGGAGGGGCTCCATTCCCAGGACAGGGGCTAGCAAGGCCAGGCAGGGCCCAGGACCTGGGTGTCCACTCTGGTGACTGGATGGGGACACACCATGGAAAGGGAATGAGGACAGTGGTGAAGCTTGGACCACCTCACATGCTGGGTCCCCCTTCTCCTGGCCAAGTAACCTCTGTTTCCTCTTCAGGAAAGGAGGGGTGCAGCCCCCACATGCTGGGACCACTGGGTGGAAGGAAGCGAACACACGTGGGCACTGGGGCTTCTTGGGGTATGCGGCTGGTGCCCCTGGCGTCCCAGGGCAGTGCCCCCACCCAGCCTTCCTACCTGGGCTGGGGCTGGTGGCTGGGAAGGGCCAGGGTATGGGCAGGGACGGGTGTGGGGGCACACGACACACCAAGCAGGGACGGCAGAGGGGATCGATGTGGGAGGGGCGTGCCCTGGAGGGAAGCTGTGGGAAGGGGTAGTGGAGGGAGAGCAGGGAACACGTGGCGGAGACGGTGAGGCGGGGGGTGTGTGGGGGTGGGCGCTGAGGGCAGCAGGGGCTGGGAGGGCAGCCTGAGTAGGACCTGGGCCCCAGGCTGCTTGTGGGACAGCAGGTGCCCTCAGGGTCAGAATCATCTAGAAAACACTCCTGAGAAAAAGGACAAGACTCCAACATTTAATATTGTTGAGTACCTTTGTCAGGTGAAGGTAACTTTCTTAAAAAAGTATAAATAGTGAAAAACAAGCATTTAGAAAAGAAGCGGCAGGCCCCCAGGCGGGCGGGCGGGGGCGTCAGAGCCTTCCCAGGTCGTCTGTGAGGAAGGCCAGCAGGAAGCGGCTGACGTGCCTGTCGACAATGATGGGGGAGAAGCCCAGGACACGCCGGGCCCCCGGCAGCACCTTGGGGTCTGGAAGACAAGGTGGTCTCAGAAACCGCCACCACCGTTCTCAGCCCCATGCATCACCAAGCCCCACAGCCGAGGGACATGGGGTGTCCCTGCCAAGCAGGTCTGCCCGGCGCTGCCTCCCCACGCACGGCTTCCACAGGCCCGGTGTGGCAGGAAAGGGATGGCAGCTGCCACGCTGGGCCACGGGCCTCCCGTCCATTTGTCAGGGCTGAGCTGTGGAGGGGCCAGAGGTGGGTGTCTGCTCCAGGCCACACACGGGACGGGGCTTTCTAACCCCAGAGCCCAGCTGCGCCCCGCCTCCCATCAGGGGCTGTCATTCCCTGCCCCCCCCGGGGGTGGAGGGCTTGAGAACCGGGGCCCCACATTCCCTCTTCTTCCTGTGCCCTGCAAGGTGGGCCCTGCCACTGTCCCACTGTATGTGCAAGGAAACTGAGGCACAGGGAGGCCAGGGGACTCGGTGCTCGGGCCTGGCCAGGCAGCACCCACCTGGAGGGCCGCAGTAGACGAGGAGCGCCAGCCCCGCGGCCAGGCCGAGGCAGGCCAGGAAGGCCACGGGCCCTGGGGAGAAAGGGGGTACATGAGCAAGTGGCTGGCTGAGCCTGGAGGACGGGGCGCCCCAGCAAGCACCCTGGGGCCCGTGCAATGGGAAGCCAGGACCAAGCCTGACTTGGAAAGGAGCAGCCCCTGAGGCAGAGACGGAACCCTGGGGGGGGATGGGGTGGGGGTCGCGGAGGCGGTTACCCCTGTCACTGAGCTCGCGGCCCACGGTGCCTGAGTCTAGCTCTGTGCAATCTGAGTTCTCTGGAAACAAAATCACAGGGCTCGGTTAGTGGTGAGCGGGCCAGAGGAAGGGGGTTGCCCCGCCCCCAGGAAACCAAGGGCCTGCTCAGGCTTCTTCTCCCCAACCCTGGGGGCCCCCAGGCTGGGCGGAACCAGGCTGTATGGGCACCCAGCCTTCTGGGCTGGGCTTGGGGGAGTCAGCACCAGAGAGGGGACCCTGGGACCAGCCTCATGGAACCCTGAGTTTTGGGTTTCCTTCTGTCCACTTCCTGAGACCCTGAGGGCCATGGGGTGGGGGCCATTGTTCCCTGCAGATGCAGACACCAAACGCAGCATGAACACCCGCCTGTCCCAAGTCTGATGTCCACATGAGGGCAGGGAGTGTGTTCTCCCCAGAACTCCCCAACCAGCCACCTGCTGATGGCCCAAGAGCCTGGAAGGTACGTGACTCCCAGTCAGGCTGTGGGGCCCCCCAGTGGCTGGTATGATGTGCTGGTCCTGGGCCAGAGCTCAGGGCCCAGTCCTGCCGCCCGCCCTCAGGTCAGGGACACCAGCCCTGGGTCCCAGCTGAGCATCCTGGGGTGAGCGGGTGAGCCACCCTGTCCCTCAGGCCTCCAGCTTCAGATCAGAGGATTGAGGGACAGCAGCCCCTCCTCCAGGGGACCAGGGCACAGAGGCCTCAGAAATGAGCTGCCATCCCTGCCTACGCCTCCCCCATCCCCAACCCAGCAGCAGAGGGTCCCTCGGGACTCACACGTCTCCTGAGCACTCAAGCAAGACCCTCTAAGCCAAACGCACGTGCCTTGGACCAGCCATCTGTGCCCGAGTCTGTTCTACAAAAACACCCACACTGCAGGGATCCCCCCGGGCATCCTCGGTTGTGGGGGCAACCTCGGCTTCTCCATGGGGGTACAGTTGGCTCAAGCCTGGTACAGCCGTGAGCCGCCTCCAACACAAGCCTAAGGATTCCCAGGGCGCTAGGCTAGAGAGAAGGGCAGAGCCTCGCACACAAGATGCTACCTTCCGTGTAAAGACTGGCCCAAGAGAGACAGAGACAACGATCTCTGCATCTGAAACACTCCCTTCTCTCTCTGGGGGCCACTGTGCAGATGGCCTTGGGTGAGGGGCCGGGCACACTTACGCGGGCTGAGCCGGCTGGGCAGGCGACTGTGCAGTAGCTGGGCGTGGATGTACAGGGCCCGGTAGAACTCCTGGCAGTCCCGCTCGCCGCTCCGCTGCAGATGGCCCAGGAGGTCACAGAGCCGCACGCGCAGGGACGCCTTGGGGTTCCGGAACTGGGGGTGGAAGGGGTGCAAGGGAAGCTCAGGCTCAAGGGCAGGACACTCAAAGGAGGCAGCTACTGACCGCCCCAGACCACCCAGGGCCACAGCCCACCCACGCTGCGGTCACAGCACAGTCATGGTCCCTGCACTCCCTCCGCTGTGGAGGCCAGACGGCATCAAGGAGGACAGTGGCGACATTATTCCAACTGTCAGAAGCCGATGGCTTGCTGTGTGACTTTGGCAAGTCACTTCCCCCACTACGACTCTGCTTCCTCAGTTGTAAAAAGGATATAATAAACAAACGGTAGGGTCGCTACAGGGAATCAGTGAGGTGATGGCGTGAGTGATAACTTCCAGTAGTTTACAGTCTACAGGAATGTGATTCAAGTTTTTAAAAACCAAGGGTTAAGGGGCGCCTGGGTGGCTCAGTCGGTTAAGTGTCTGCCTTCGGCTCAGGGTCCTGGGATCAAGCCCCACGTTGGGCTCCCTGCTCATTGGGGAGTCTGCTGCTCCCTCTGCCTGCTGCTTCCCCTGCTTTGTGCTCTCTCCCTTTCTCTCTGACAAATAAATAAAATCTTTAAAAAAAATAAAAAATAAGAACAAGCTCTTTTGATGTGTTTGATGGAGAAATTAGAAATTCTAAAGGTCAGTGAACTGGGCTCTTGCTTGGATCCCTGGAACCCAGAAGCGGTGGCCTGGTGCTGCCACCTGGTGGCAGCATACCATTCCACTTGGAACCAGAATTGAACCAGAAACTGCAAAGGCAAAGACAAGCATTCGGCAGGAGCCACGGAAACTATGAGGAACGGAATACTGTGGGTGTGTATATGCAGGAGTCTCCTTTTTTTGTATAAACGTCTGAAACTTTTCAAATTCAAATCTGTACACAATATATTAGACTTAATTACGATAGTAAGGGATAAATTTTACCCCTGCTTTTTAACTTACTGCATACGTTTATAACTTAAGCTTCTGAGCCAGTAGCAGGGCCCAGCTGGATTTCGGCTGTCCCCAGGAGAGGCCCCAAACCCCGTGGACAGCCCTGCACTAGCAGCGGGAGCTGCAGCCCCAAGAGCAGGGCTCAGTCGGCCACCCAGCTGGGGGGGAGCCCCGCACCCCGAAGCCCTGGCGCTGAGGGGGGAGCAGAGAAAGGGCAGCACACGCAAGGTGCACCACTCTCCCTTGGTTTCCCCAAATGTTTGTTCACTTTTGAACCTCTGTAAGAGGCAGGAGCAAAGCCGTGTGGCACTGGGGTGGAGCCTGGCCAGCAGCCCTGCTCCTCCCCCACTCCCCACGCCACCCCCAGGCCTGTCATGCGTGGGGGCACACTGTCCTGTCTCCTGGGGTGCTCCTGGCACCTCTGGAGGGCTGCCAGCAGGCCCCGATGACACAGGAAGAGACTGAGGCTCGCAGAACTAATGTTCTGGGCCCAACATCACTGCGAGGCGCTGGGCTTTCACCTCTGAGCTGTCCTGTCCTGCCCCCAACCCTGCTTCCTCCCAGCCCCGGGGGGAAGGGACCCACGGGAGACATGCCAGCCCCCTCCCCATTACCTTCTCTGCATCCTTGTTGCTGAGGATCTGAGGGTAGTAACGATTCAGCTGGAGGACGATCCTGTCCACCTGCTGCTCACTGAGGCTTCCCTGGCCCATTAGGAAAGGTGTGTCCTGGACCAGGCGGTCACAGTAGGTCTGCTCTGAAACGGCAGGGAGCACGGAGGGCATGAGCCGGCACGGCTGGGGTGGGGGCCGGGACAGCAGGTCCCCCACACCACACACAGCGTGGCCCCCAGGCCCCTGGAGGCTCATCGGCTGTGAGCTCCCGGACAACTGCTGACACCCCACCTGTGTGGGCTACGCACAGCCGGACCCCCCGGCAGGCTCGCTGCCGAGGACAGAGAGGTCGAGTGCGCTGTCCACGGGGAAGGGCCCAGGCGGCCTGGAGAAGGCCTGACCCTGCAGCTCCCACAGCAGCTCTCACAGGGGCAGAAGCGCAGGGCTCAGGGCGGCCATGCTGGCGTGGCCACGGACACGCCGTGCCTGCAAGGCCCCGAGAAGCCACCACTGCTGCAGAGCTCCGTGCCCCTCCCCCGCCCCCACCGCCACGGGCCGGGATGCTCTTCCCTTCGTTGCTTCTTTCAGGACCATCATTAAAGCCTCACTGTGCACCTGCTTTCCCATTAAGAATGTTCTTTAGAGGGCGCCTGGGTGGCTCAGTTGGTTGAGCGGCTGCCTTCGGCTCAGGTCATGATCCTGGAGTCCCGGGATCGAGTCCCGCATCGGGCTCCCTGCTCGGCAGGGAGCCTGCTTCTCCCTCTGACCCTCCCCCTGCTTGTGTTCCCTCTCTCGCTGTGTCTCTCTCTGTCAAATAAATAAAATCTTTTAAAAAAATAATAAAAATAGGGCGCCTGGGTGGCTCAGTTGGTTGAGCGGCCGCCTTCGGCTCAGGTCATGATCCTGGAGTCCTGGGATCGAGTCCCGCATCGGGCTCCCTGCTCAACGAGGAGCCTGCTTCTCCCTCTGACCCTCCCCTCTCTCATGTGCTCTCTCTCTCTCATTCTCTCTCTCACAAATAAATAAATAAAATCTTAAAAAAAAAAAAAAAAAGAATGTTCTTTAGAATGACAGGCCTCTAAAGACCAGGGGGGTTAGTGGTTGTTGGGCAGCCCAGGATCCCCAAGGGAGAGTCCTGATTCCACAGCATCAACTACCTGAACAGGTGCGCTGCCCCCCCCCCCCACCTGTGGCGGCCGATGGACGGGGTTGGGCACAGCTACATAGGAGGAGACTGTTTGTATGTGATTGGAGTTAACTCGCTATCCATTCAATTAGATGGTTATGACTTTAGGATGTTATGTGTAATTCTTATGGTAACCACTAAGAAAATATCCATGGAATATAGACAAGGAAATCAAAATGTGTTACTAAAGAAAGTCAAACAAACATGAAAGAAGGCAGTAGTGGATGAAGGACAAAAATCTGTAAGACATCAGAAAACAAATAGCAGAAAGGTAGAAACGAGTTATTCGGTATCAGTAATTAAAGACACAGATTGGCAAAATGGATTTGTGAGGGGCACCTGGGTGGCTCAGTCGTTAAGCGTCTGCCTTCGGCTCAGGTCATGGTCCCAGGGTCCTGGGATCGAGCCCCGCATCGGGCTCCCTGCTCGGCGGGAAACCTGCTTCTCCCTCTCCCACTCCCCACTGTGTTCCTGCTCTCACTATCTCTCACTGTCTCTCTCTGTCAAACGAATAAAATCTTTAAAAAAAAAATGGATTTGTGATATTGTGATTTAATGTCAGAAATATATATTTGGTCTTCGTCCCAATTCCTGGCACAGAGCTCCTAAAACCCTTGGAATTTCCTAAGTGATGAGCCATGAAGGGGAAGGGTGCCTTTCGTTGCTCATAACAAGCCCCTTTCAGCCTCATCGGACTTTGTGTGAATGGGGTGGTTTTCTGAAAGCCCCTAAACAACCACAGGATGCGAGCCGGTTGCCAGTGAAGCCAAGCACATGGTTAGAGGCTTGGAGCTTTCAGTCCCACCCAACGCTGACCTCTAGGGAAGGGAGCGGGGCTGGAGGCTGAATAGACCACCAAGGGCCAGTGATTTAATTAATCGTGCCTACATTAAACAAAACAAAACAAAACAAAACAAAAAAAACCTGCCTAAAAACCCAAAAGGATGGAGTTTGAAGAGCTGCCTGGTTGCTGAGCACACAGAGGAGCCGGGAAGGTGGTCCGCTCGGCAGGGACATGGAAGCTCTGTGTCCCCTCCCACATACTTTGCCGTGTCTCCTCTGTGTGGAGGGTCACTTGTATCCTTTGAAATGTCCTCTGTAATCAATCGGCGACAGTACCGAAAATGTCTTCCCAGGTTCTGTGAGCTGCAGTGAATGACTGAACCAAAAACTGGGGTCCTGGGGCCCTCGGGGTACAGCCAGCCCATCAGCAGCACAGTGGCAGCCAGCCTGGCGACTGGCATCTGCGGTGGGGGCGCCGTACAGGACTGAGCCCCTGCCAGGTGGGGCTGGAGGCCTTCCCCAGGGAGACGGTGTCGGAGACCCACAGCTGGTGTCGGAGAGTGGCTGCGTGGAGGGGAGACCACACATCTGGCGACCAGCAGCGTCAGGGGGCCTCAGGACTATGAGTGCTGGGGCAGGAATGGAGGGGAAGCAGAGCTCTCGTCCCTCTCGGGATTAAAAAATATGATCCAACCATATGCCGTCTCCAAAAGACTCCGATCCAAAGACACAAACAGGCTGAGAGTGAGAGCAGGGGAGCAGCTGAAAGGGCGAGGGGCTCCACGAACAGAACACAAGAGACTTTGCACCACAGACGGGTACAAGAGACACAGAAGTACATCCTATGTTAATAAAAGGGTCAATTCAGCAAGAACATCAAACACACGCCTGCACCAAATATCAGAGCCCCCAAATAATAGTAAAGATCTAGTAATAATGAATAATAAGAATAGTTAGAGGCGTCAGGACCCCACTTTCATAACAGGCAGCATAGAGGGAACTGCAGGGCTGAGCTGCAGTGTAAACCAACCACAGCTCTCACGCGCACACGGACACACACGGACACACGGACACGGACAGTCCACCCAACGGAACAGGCGCATCGCGGACGCCGTGTTTCCACAAACCGAAGGTCTGCGCCAAGAGTGAGTCGGTTGGTGCCACTTTTCCATCAGCATCTGTTTGCTTCATATCTCTGTGCCACGTTTTTTTTTTTTTTTAATTTTATTTATTTTTGAGAGAGAATTACAGAGAGGGAGAATGAGAGGGGTGAGGGTCAGAGGGAGAAGCAGACCCCCCGCCGAGCAGGGAGCCCGATGCGGGACTCGATCCCGGGACTCCAGGATCATGACCTGAGCCGAAGGCAGACGCTTAACCAACTGAGCCACCCAGGCACCCCTCTGTGCCACGTTTTGATAATTCTCAGAATTTAAACTTCTCATTCTTCAAACCTTTTCATTATTAGTTGTTATGGCGACCTGTGATCAGTGATTATGACTTGCTGAAAACTCCGATGATTGGTAGGATTTTTCAGCAGTAAAGTCTTCTTAATCAGGGGACGTACACTGTTGGGCATACGCTACTGCACTTCATAGGCCGCAGTACGGCGTAAACGTAACTTTTATACGCAATGGGAAACCGAGAAATTCACTGGACTCACTTGACTGCGATATTCGTTTTTGTGCTGGAACAATTATTTACTGTCTGGAACCAAACCCACGACAGCTCTGAGGTGGGCCTGGACACATTCTTCTCAAGTGCCCACAGAAAATTCTCCAGGACAGACCGCAAAACAAGTCTGGCTACAAAACAAGTCATAATATATTTTAAAAGACTGAAATCATACAAAGGGTCTTTTCTGATCACATGGAATAAAGTCAGAAATCAGTAACGGAAGGAAAACTGGAAAATCCGCATGTGAAAGTGAAACAATGGATCAAAAGAAGAAATCACAAATGAAATGAGAAAACATCTTGAGACAACTGAAAAGAAAAATACAACACACCAAAACTTAAGGGGTCTTAGGAAAGCAGTTCGGAGGAGGACATTTAGGCTGTAAATGCAAATTTTACAATAGAAGAGAGATCTCCAGTCAACAGCCTAATGTTACACCTTAAGGAAGCAGGAAGGGAAGAGCAAACTAGACAGAAAATAGCAGAAAGGAGGAAATAATAAAGATTAGAGCAAAGATAAATGCAATAGAAAATAGAAAAAAAAAAAGCAAAACTTGGTTCTTTGGAAAGATCAAGAAATTGACAAACTATTAGCTAGACCACAAAGAAAAAAGACTCAAGTTACTAACATCAGAAATAAGAGTAGGGACAAGACTACCAATTACACAGAAATAAAACGGATTACAAAAGAATACTATGAAAATTTGTAAGCCAACAAATTGGACAAATGAGATGAAACGGACAAATTCCTAAAAACACACAAACCAAAACACAAATACAGAGAAAATCTGAATGGACCTCTAACTAGCAAGGAGATTAAATTAGAAATCAAAACTGTCCTAACGAACAGAAGCCCAGGAGCAGATGGCTCCACTGGAGAATTCAACCAAACATTTAAGTGGCAATACTTCTACAATTCTTCCAAAAACAGAGAGGAGGGAATACTTCCTATCGCATTCCATGAGGCCAGCATTACCCTGATACCAGAACAAGACAAGGGTACAAGACAACTACAGACCAATATCTCTTACAAATACTGATGCCAAAATCCTCAACAAAATACTAGTAAACTGAATTCAACAGCACATTAAAAGGATTATACAGCAGAAGAGCAGGATGGCTCAACATATGATCATCCATCAATGTAATACGTTACATTAATAGAATGAAGTAAAACACAGACACACATCACAATCATCTCCAATGGTGCAGAAAAGGCATTTGACAAGATTCAATACTCTTTCTTGATTAAAGAAAAAAAACCTGCAATAAATTAAGAATAGAAGAAAATTTCCTCACCATAATGAAGGTCGTATATGACAAGCCCACAATGAACATCATACTCAGTGGTGGCAGACTGAAAGCTTTTCCCCTACGACCAGAAACCAAGCAGATGCCCACCCTCACCACTCCTATTCAGTGTAGCACTGGGAGTTCTAGCCAAAACGATCAGACAAAAAAAGGAAATAAAGGGTATTCAAATGAAAAGGAGGAAGTAATATTATCTCTGTTTTGCAGATGACATGATTTTATATATAGAAAACCCTAAAGGTCAAAATTAATCAATAAATTCAGCAAAGCTGCAAGATATAAAATCAATACATAAAAATCAGTTGCATCTCTATACACTGACAACGAACAACCCAAAAAGGAAAATGAGAAAACAATTCTATTTACAACAGCATCAAAAAGAATAAAATACTTAGGGATAAATTTAACCAAAGAGGTGAAAGAAAGACCAGTACACCGAAAACGCAAAACATCGCTGAAAGAAATTTAAAAAGATACAAATAAACGGAAATATACCCTCTGTTCATGGATTGGAAGTTAATGTTGTGAAAATGACAATGCTCCCAAAGTAATCTACTGAGTCAATGCAATTCCTATCCAAATTCCAATGATGTTTCTTGTTTTTCATCCTAAAAGGGGCCTTTATAGCCAAAACCATCCTGAAAAAGAAGAACAAAGTTGGAAGACTCACGCTTGTTTCAGCACTACAATGCACAATGATCAAAACAGTGTGATACTGGGCACAAGGAGAGACATACAGACCCATGGAATAAAACAGAGTCCAGAAGGAAACCCTATTTTGAGTGTGTGTGGGGGGGGCGGTGTTGCGGAGACAAGACAACTCACAGGATGGGAGAAAATATTTGCAAAGCATATATCAGAAAAAGGACAATATCCAGAATATAAAGAACTCCTATCATTCCATAACAACAATAACAACAAAACATAAATAACGCAATTCAAAAATGGGCAAAGGACTTGACTAGGCACATCTTCAAAGAGGACATAAAAGGACTACTGAGCACATGCCAAGATGCTCACAGTCACTCATCCTGAGGCAAACGCAGATAAAACCACAATGAGAAAGCACTTCACACACACAGTTCTGTATGAACAGGACTGGGGGGCTGTAACATGGGACAGCCATTCTGTAGAACAGGAAAGTCAAACACAGACTTACCCCATGACCCAGCAATCCCACTCCTGTGTACACGCTCCATCCAAGGAACTGAAACCAGAGACTCACACACCTGCACACCAATGTTCATAGCAGCATTATTCACAGTAGCCAAAAGTAGAAACAACCCAAGAGTCCAGGTACAGAGGAACGGATAAATGAAATGTGGTAAATGCATACAGTGGAATATTACACAGGCATAAAAGGGAACGAACCTCTAAGACGTGGATGCCACAACCTGGGTGAACCCTGAAAACATGCTACATGAAATAAAGACACAAAAGGACAAACATTACATGATTTCCACTTATATGAAATATACAGAATGGCAAACTCTCGAGACAAAAAATAGAACAGTGATCACCAGAAGCCGGGGGCAGGGCAGGAAGGAGTCACCGTGTAACAGGGACAGAGCTTCCCCTTGGGGTGATGAAGTTCTGGGAGCACAGAGTACTGATGGCTTCACAACACTGTGCATGCATGTAATGCCACTGAAATGGGTAATATGGTAAATTTTATCTTCTGTATATTTTAACACACACACACAAAGGTGAATGCATAATTGAGCGGTGGTTCTGTTTAATCAGTTTTATAATGAAATATAATTCAGGGATAAGAAGAAAAGAACCGTGGAGTCACAAAAAGGCAAGGAGAGAACTTAAATGCATATTGCTAAGTAAAAGATGCCAGTCTGCAAAGGCAACATACTAACTATATGCTATTCCAGAAAGTGCAAAACTATGGAGATGGTAGAAAGCTCGGAGGTTACCAGGGCTGAGGCAGGAGCACGGGACGAATGGGCAGAGCCCAGGGGATTCTCAGGGCAGTGAAACTACTCTGTGTGATAGTGTAGTGGAGGATATAGGACTCTATGCACTTTTCAAAAGTCATAGAATGGGTAACACAGGAGTGAACTAGAATGTAAACTATGGGCTTTAGTTAGTAACAATGTATTAATATTGTTCATCAGGTGTAACCACAGTAATGCAAGATAATAAAGGAAACTGGGTTAGGGGAGGAGTATGGGACTCTCTATACTATCTGCTCAATTTTCTGTAAACTAAAAATTCTCTAAAAACATATTAATTAAAGAGAAATCCTACTTGGAAATTCCATTGTTAAATTTTAAAGAAAAAAATGGAAGGTACAGAAAGCAGATGAATCCCTGGGTCCAGTGGGGTTACCTGGGAAGGAGCATGAACGAACTTTCCGGAGTGACAGAAATGTTTGACTTCATTGGGCCTGGGCTGATATCGCCATGGATGTATACATTTGTCAAAATTTATAAAATTATTCATTAAAAATAAGTGCACTTGTTGTGAGTAAATAATCTCAATAAAGTTGATTTTTAAAAACGGGGTCATCGGGGCGCCTGGGTGGCTCAGTCGTTAAGCGTCTGCCTTCAGCTCAGGTCATGATCCCAGGGTCCTGGGATCGAGCCCCACATCAGCTCCCTGCTCGGCGGGAAGCCTGCTTCTCCCTCTCCCACTCCCCCTGCTTGTGTTCCCTCTCTTGCTGTGTCTCTCTCTGTCAAATAAATAAATAAAATCTAAAATAAATAAATAAATACATAAATAAATAAAAATAAAAACGGGGTCATCATGTGGGAACAAGTAGGGTCTTCTCCCTGATTTCCGCCATGGGCCGACTCAACAGACCATGTCTTCCTCATCTCTCTCTCCCATTGCCACCTCGTCCTGGCTGGTCTTTGCCTCTCAAAAATATGAATTTCTAACCTCTGAATCCTTCCAGGCCCTGAAAGTCTACCTGGAAGATGGACTCATCAGTAGTCCCACTGTGGTGAGGGACACTGAGGCATGGCAAAGAGATACAGTACCTGCCTAAGACCACAGCCAGCTAGGGCCTGAAGATGGTGGTTGGACCCACACATGGTTTTGTGGAGCCACTTGACATCCGGACTTCCCACTTGTCTAATTATTACACTCGTTAACTTACAATTAGCTGCATCAAGTCTGTTCCTGGCCTGGCCCCAGGCTGTTCTGCGCAGGGCTGCCTCTGCAGTGAGTGCACAGGGCAGGCACACAGTAGGCGCTCACTAAAGAGTCCTGGAATGAATGCATGTAGGTCCAAGGCCCACGCCCAGGGCCACCCGTGGACTGCGGCCAGCACACTGTAGCGGCTTCCCCTGCTGCAGCCACCAGCGAGCTGGAGTCTTATGCAGCAAGCATGAGTCACCTGGCACGGTGGCACAGCCTGGGGCTGAAGGTTTCTGGTGGCTGGAAGCTGTGCACGCAAACCACACCCAGGAATGAAAAAGCGCAGGAAAGGAAATGACTTTGCTCCCAGGTCCTGACTGATAGTCCCAGACAGTTTTTACAGGACAGAGGGGAATGCTCTGCCACGCTAGCTTCTTTTGCCAAGCCCCACCTCCCCCCCCTTCTTGCCCAGCTGGTGCCAAGACCACAGACCCCCAACCCCTTACCACCCCCCCGGCACTCAAGGCCCGATGGGAGCTGCCCCACCTGTCCTCACCCCAGGCCCCTGAGCCATCCTGCAGAGCAGCCCCAATGGCACCATACTGCCTGGGACCCCTTCCCAAGGATGAGAACAGCTGTCCTGTGGGTCCTCCCCAGCTAAGTGGTGTTCAGCTCACTGTCCTCCCCTGAAGAGGCCTTGCTGAGTACCCCTGGCTCCTGTCCCTCCCAGAATCCCCTCCTGTTTCGGGGCCAGACCTGGCCTCGGGTGCGGAGCTGAGAGGGCTCACTGCCCAGCACACCACAAGGCAGGGCCCGGTTCCACAGCAATAGGAAAGCTGTAGTGACACCTGGCCAGCACTGGGCAGACACATTGGGTCCAAATGCGCATCTTGCAACTTGTCATGGAGACCCCAGAACCGGCATAAGGCAGGCGCCCGGTCAGTGCACAGGGACAGTGCGCCAGGGACCTCGTGCCTGCAGCCTTGCAAAACTGTCCATTTGACCCTCCCGGGCCTGCGCTCTCTGGGCCTCAGTTCCCCATCCCAAGAGTGAAGGGCTGTGACTGGCGGGATCTCTGGAGGCTGGGCACTCAGACTTGGCTGTGAGAAAGGGGCAGGTGGGGAGGCTCCCCCAGGACCTTGAGGGGGCCTGGGCAGGACGCAGGCCGAGTTCTGCCCCTGCCACTGACCATCCGGGCCGCTGGGGCTTGGCACCCGTCCAACCTGAGCCTTCATTTTCTCCTCGGCACAGAGAGGATACCCTACAGCGATTCTGATGGGAGGCCCCTGACTCGGGGCCAAGCCCACAGTAGGCGCTGGTAAATAGCAGCCACAAATAAAAGGGTTCAGGAAGATGACAGGGGCAGGGGAGGCAGCTAGGCTCTCTTCTGACCTAGGCTGGGGCACTGTGGTCCCAGAAGACACTAGGTTCCAGCCCCTGAAATCCTACTTGTGTGACTCCAGTGAGCACGGGGGAGGGAACAGGGACTTGTGGGCCAGCCCTTGAGGTGGAAGAGCGGGGCGTTGGGAACGCGATGTGCGGGAACAACAGCACCCCCCGATCACGCTGTCATGGGGTCCGTGCCAAGCCATCACCATCACCGGGTGTCTCCCCCCGTGGAAGATGCACAGAGCAAGGTGGCCCTGCTCAGCTGGACCGGCACGGAGTGGGTTCTCCAGTCCAAACAGGCTCCGGGGGCATGGCAGGGGGCCCCATCCTGGGAAAATAAGCTGGAGGGGGTAGGGGCGCCCGGGGGACTGAGTCTGTCCCCGGCCCCCCGGGGCCTGTCCCGGGGCACAGCAGAGTCCCACCGGAACGCGGTCCTCTGGGCGTCACGTGGCTGAGGCTGGGGGGCTGCGGCTCCTCGCAGAGCGCAGGGGCATCTGTCCGTCCACCTCCCCGCCCACAGGCGCGCTCCAGCCCCGGCCCCGCGGGCCTCCCAGGCCGCGACCACGGCCCCCGGCCTGTCGTCCGCCCGCCGACCGGGAGGCGGTCACGGACCAAGGTCACTCAGCCGCGGCCGCGAGCAGCTGCGGCCGGGGCAACATCGGGGCACCGGGCCCCGGGCCCCCCGCGGCCGCGCGCCCGGCCCGGGAGGGCAGGCAGGACCCCCGCCCGGCCCGCGCTCACCTGTCATGGCGGCGGCACGGCGCGCGCCCGGCCGGGCCCGGCCCGTCCCCCCGTCGCCGTCCACCCGGCAGGCTGCCGGTCCGCCGCCGCCCGACTCGGCTCGCCCCGCCCCTTCCCGGTAGGCCCCGCCCCCTCGGCAGGCCTCGCTGCGGCGTCGGCGGCTTCCCCGCGGCAGCCCCAACGCGCCCTCTCTGAGCCCGCCCTGTCCCGTTATGCTCCGCCCCCAGCGTCGGCGGCGTCGCCCCACGAGCCCTAAGCCCCGCCCCCTCGAGCCCCGCCTCCTCCGGCGGCGGCTACGGCGTCGTCAGGAGTCACTGCCCCCACCCCTCCCTGCGACCCGCCCATCCCGGGAGCTCCTGGCGCCTCTCCGCCGCTGCCCGGGCTCCAAGCCCCGCCCTCACTGAGCCCCACCCTCGCTGACGTCTGTTACGACCCTGCGACAGTCCTGAGCCACGCCCCTCGCTGGGCCCCGCCCCCGCCTGCTACGGGGCCTTCTGGAATCTCGAGCCTTGCTCGCACCAGCGTAGGGTACTCGGTTCTCGTTAAGTCCTTAGCTCCGCCCCCCACTGAGTCCCGCCCGGCGCTCCTTTCCAGGGCTCTAAACCCCGCCCTAACTATAGCCCCGCCCCTTCCGGCGACGGCTAGGGCGCAGCCACAGCCCTGAGCCCCGCCCCCAGCCCTGGCGCACCCTCCGCGATAGCCAACGCCCACCTCCTGGCCCCGCCCATAGAGGCCGCGCCCCGCGATGGCTCCGCCCACGCCGGCCCCGCCCCACACTTGTTCCTCTGGTGAGCGGGTGGCTCAGCGCGGCTGGCCACAGTCTGCGGCCCCGCCCCGCACCACCGTGCCCCACTCCCGAATGAGGAAACTGAGGCTCTGAGAGAGTAAGTGACCTACCCAAGGTCACGCAGGTCAGGCTGTAGCAGGTACAGGGGAGAAGCCAGACCTAACCGTGTCACCTGAGTGGAGCAAGCCTCTGTTGAGGACACCAGCCTGGCAGTGACCCTGACTAGGAGGTCTTTGCCTTGCCTAAGCTCAGTTTCCCTAGCTGTAAAATGGGTGACCTCAGGCGGCTCTCTCCTCCTCGCTCAGGAAGCCGCAGCCCCACGGGGACTGAGCTCTGCTCCCAGCTACGAGATGGAGAGCTGGCAGGGAAGGAACGCGGGGCCTTCACAAGCGGACAGGGTTTGGGTCTTACCTGGGGCCCTCTCTCGCTGTGCTGGCCTTCCCACATTCGCGGCTCTAATCTGCCATGAGGGGCCTGACCCAGAGTTCCCGTCACCGACCCCTCCCCAAGGCCCACGCATCCCCCTGCCTGTGCCTCAGCTGTCCCCTGTAAAACAGGGCCAGGACTGCCCATCACGGGTGGGTGTACTGGGGGTAGCCAGGGAATGGATTGGAAATCCCAAAACTCTTGGGCCTGGTTTTGGCGGTCACAGAACGGGAGCTGCCCAAACACTGGGAGCGAATTCCGCCGGGCTTCTCTGGGAGGCCCAGGCCGAGGGACCGCAGGGGCAGGGCCCCCTGGGGCAGGAGGGTCAGGAGGGTCACGGGTGCCGCCTGGGGTCCCTCCTGGCCTCTTGCTGGCCTGTGCGCTAGAGCGCGCCCCAGCCAGCTCCGGGCTCCAGGTGCTCCCTCCCACAGGGGCCTCCCAGTGGAATGCGGCCTGACCCCCTTTATTCCGCTTTCTGCACACTGTAATGGCTCCTAGCATTTACCTCTCGGTTGTTTCTCCCTCTAGAAGTAATCTCAGTGCCATAAGGGCGGGGTCTGGATGGGACTGCGGGGTTTCCCAAGCGCTCCCCACCTTCAGTGAGCGCCGGCTGGTGGCCAGCATTCCACCTTCACATCACTCCCCCTAAAGGATGAGCGGGGATACTGAGGCTCAAAGCGTTGGAGTCCTTGCCAGGCCAGGCCTCCCAGGTGCAGGATTCGCTTCAAGGGCCCCCCACCCAGTGCGCATGGCCCTGCGCCTCTGTGCCCTCCGGATGTGCCCTTCAGGCGAGCTGGGTGGAAGTGCATGGAGGGGCTGGGGTCTACCAGCCCTCTCCCCACCCCGAGAGCAGCAGGTGGTCGCGGCTCCCCACGTCAAAGGGCTGGCGGGACACTCCTCTCCTGGCTGGGAGCGCAGTGTCCTCGGCGCTTGCCCACTCCTGCACCCACCAGGTGCAAAGTGAGCACTCGGGCCGGCAGGACAATGGTCCTGGGCCGCTCTGCTGAGCACTGAGGGTCTCACACGGTAGACTGGATCGACCTGTGTGGGCTTTGCAGAGCTAACTGAAGATCCCCACCTGTCCCTGGACCTCAGGGATGCACTGGCCCTGACCCCTCCACCACCACCCCCCCAACTCCGCTTCCACCTCAGACATTTGCTTCTTTTGAATTCTGTCACTGTGGCATGATTTATGTGATCAGAGAGTAAATACAATTTTAAACTGGGCAGGGGATGCCCACCCCAGGTGATGTCTGCACCTGCTACCCGCTTCTCATTCAGGCCTCTTCTCAGCCCCTGCCCCAACAGCTCGGCAAAGTCACAAGGCAAACAAGAAGTAGGGATGCTGGCAGCTCCTCACACGGAGGGCTCATCTGCATAATTAATAAGGTCCTAGAAGTCAGAAAGAAGGGGGTCAACACTCCTGTATTCAGTGAAGGAGGAAGCAGCCTTGCGGGGCCACTCAATTCTGACCATGACAAGAATTTCATGTTTCATGGATCCAAGTGGCACAGTCCAAGATCCTGATCAAACCCTGTGTGGGCCTGGCAGTGGGGAAGGCCCCACACCACCACAGGGCACCTCCCCAGGCTCTTGGTCCTGTCCTCCAGCACTTCCTGCTATCTCCCCACTAGAATGTCAGCTCCTAAGGACAGGGCCACACCTGGTCATGGTGCCAGGCATCTAGTACCTGCTCCAGAAATGCACTTAAAGCCTGACTAGATGAGCTGAAGAAAGAGGGGCTGGAGGCAGGAGGGGCGTGGGGTGCCATGGGCTGAGGGGCAGTCTGTGTGGCTGGAGCTGATCGTGCAAAGGGACAGTGGTGGGTGATGAGGGGGCCTGAGTGCTCAGGAGGAGCAAGGATGTTCTCCCACATTCTCACACCACCAAGGCCCACCATTCATTCCTTCAGTCTCTCATTCATTCAACACATGTCTCCTGAACACCTCCCGCATGCCCAACCCAGAGCTAGATTATTACAGGGAAGCTGGGGCCCTGCCCCAACAGAGGTCCCCTGATACAGACAAAACAAAGGAGGGATGGGGCGCCGAGCGCTAGGAAAAGCAAGAGGCTAGAGGCCTCCTGGAGGGGCTGCCCACCCCCAAGATGGCCCCACCATCCTCACATCCCGAGTCACGCCCTTCTGCAGTCTCTTCCCCCAGCGAGCCAGGCGGCCTGTGTGACTGGTGACCCGTGGTGGAGTGAGCTGGGTGCCCTCCGGGATGTAAGGTGCCCGTGGCTCTGCCCTTCCCTCCTGGGCCACCTGCTCCGGGGGAGCCGCCCCCACGTGCTGAGGACACGCAGGCCGCGCTGCGGAGAGCCTGGTGTGGGCAGGAGCGGAGGCCCCCAGCCATCAGCCGGCAGCAGCTGCCCACGCGGGAGGGAATCTCCTGGAAGTGGGTCCCCGGCCCCATCAAGCCTTCGGGTGAGACCACAGCCTCACGAGAGACCCCGAGCCAGAGCCACGCTGCCAAACCCCACCTGAAACAGAGTGGTAAGAAGTGATTATTGTTTTTGACCCACTATGTTTCGGGGTCATTGGTCACGTGGCAGCACACAAGGAATGCGATGGACATCGGAGCAGACACCTGGCTGAAGTGAGGGAGAGCTGCAGTCGACAGCGGGGAAGAGGATCATGCAGGAGCCCAGGCACAGATGACCTGAGCTTGAGAGACAGTCTGTGTGGCCGCAGTGGACTCAGCACCAGCAGTGAGGTCAGGGGGTGGCGGGCATGTGAGGCAGGGTCACGCAAGCCAGGCAGCCAGAGCCCATAGTCCGAGGCTGAGAGGAGGGTGTGCTGATCTCCAAACGGCTGCCTCCCCTTCCAGGCACCCCCAAGCCCTGACAGCAGGTCCCCCACCACCTCATCCTGACAAGCGCTAGGGCTGAAGAGGGCCTGAAGAGAGACAGGGAGAACTCAGAGCCTCGGCGGACTTGCTCAAGCCCCATAAGAGCCGTTTGCGACCACATCGTCGTCCCCCTCTACGGGATCAAGGCCACAGGGCAGCCTGTCATGGAACTGCTTTGACAAGACTGGGGTTGAGCAGCTGTGGGTTGGGGGGGCACCAGGATGGCTCTGAAGGTGTCCACCCCTGCCTGGTCCTCCTGCCTCGCAGAAGGGGAGTCCAGCTGCCCCCCCTCAGTAGGTGGAAAGCAACGGCCGTGATCAGGCATGACTTCCCAGGCCCCCGAAGGGCAAGGCTTGCACTCAGGACTCTCATCGTGGACACCAGCTACCAGGGTGCAAGGAGATCCAGGCCACTGGAGACGGCCAGCACCAGGAGCCCGCGAGCCCGGAGCAATTAAGAGAGCTGTTCCACCCTCAAGGAAAACCTGCTTGACGTTCTGTTACAGAGACACAGGAAATTGAGACAGCAGTTGTCGCCTTCGTTTCTCCAGTGTTAGAATTGTTTATTTCACACCCCTCTCCCCTCATGGCTACTTGCAGGGAACAGATGCAGCGCCCAGCCGGGTCCCTGCTCCCTCTCCACCATGCAAAGTGAGATTTGCTGAAACGTCCCCCAGTCTGTTTACAGGAGCCAGCCGGGGGGCGGGGGGGGAGGGCGGGGGCTGCATGTGGTCCCAGAACCTCAGTGGTGGATCCAAGGACGCCCATCTACAAAAGCTGTCCAGCTGGGCTCCCCTGGGACAGAACAGCCCTTTGGAGTCCCCAGCCCAGCTCCCTGAGGGATCCCTAAACCCGGAAGCTGGTTTCACTGACCCATCGCAAGCTGGACACAGGTCGAGATGTAGGTGGCTGGTGGTGGGGTGGGCCTGGTCCTCCCCGTGTGGAGGGCAGTCTCCGGACTCTGCCTCAGTCACCCCGGGATGTAGGCCATGTGCTGTCTGGACATTCCTGCAGTGGGCCAGGAGGCAGGCGGGGCACCCCCCAGGTCCGCTGTGTGCACCATCACCTGGGCATGGGGTGAGCCCGCAGGACAACTGGTGGTCCAGGGGTCCTTGTCCACGCTGTGGGCCATGCCAGCCAGCTCTCTGGTGCCCTCACCCAGGTCCCTGCAGGAAGAGGAGGCAAGGCTTGGGAGAAGAGCAGGTACCCCGTGTAACCTTGACCCCATGATGGGCCCATGGGGCCTGGCCTTCCGTGGGCTTGGGGCAGGCTCAGAACTGCCCTGAGTCTGAGGAGGTCCCTCCACTAGTGCCCCTGCCTGGGCCTCAGACCCCACACCTGTACGAGGTACCTGGTCCAAGAAGCAGCATGCCCACCTTCCAAGGTGGGAAGGGACTTCTTGGGGTGGTGCTGAGGAAGGGGGCTCACTCAGAGTGTGCATAAACCCCAGGGGCCAGACTTCCTTGCCTGGCCTGGTTGCCCCGGGCAGAGAAGGGACACAGAGGTCCCAGGAATGTCTAGGGAGACACCCTTGCTCCTGGCAGGCTGTCCTCTGGTGGTCTGGGCCCAGATCGCCCGTCTGCATCTTCAGTTCCCTTGGGCATGCCAGCCCCAACCCACAAAGGAACCCATTCTGCAGGCTGGTGAGACCCTGCCCCCACCCACGGGCCCCTCTCCTGCATACACTGGTGCACTGCTCCCTGCAGGCTGTGCACATCCCCCCCACCCCCCGGCTAAGATACTGTCTCTCTCCTCCCCCCACAATGCAGGCTCTCCCAATCTGTTCACCTCAGGCATCACCTCCTCCAGGAAGCGCCCCCCCCATCTCTGCTCCCCCTCACACCTAATTCTCAGAAAAGCTCTAGGAAATAGTAGGAATTAAGAAGTTATCTTTTAGTTCAATGAGTAAGTGAATCCATTAATTAATTAGTGGAGAGGAAAGACTGCTTAGCAGGCAAGTCTATGGACAGCCTTAGTTCAAACCCAGCTTCACACTTAGTAGTTGTGTGTGACTCTGGACAGGCTTCTTAAAATGGGATGAAAACAATGCACCCCCCATCCCCCAAGGTTAGAAGAGTGTCTGGCACGGTGGGAGAGCCGGGAAGCATCCAGGAAGCAGAGGCAAGGTCAAGGGCACACCCCACCTCCTAGAGACGGCTTTACCGCCCGCGGTGGGAGCCGCCAGGCACCGGGGCCTTGCCCAGGAGGGCACATCCGAGAGGCAGCCATTCCTGCCCCCCTGCACCGGCGCGCTCCCCAGCCGGGACACAGGACAGTCCGCCACAGGTCTGTAAGCAGGAGGCGCCGCCGGCGGGGGTGACCGAAAAGCTCTGAAACCTGCCGAGGGGATGTGGCTTTTGGAGAAGGGGATGCGCTAGCCAAGACCGTGCAACACGGCTGGAGCGAGGAGGAAGGCTCTTGCAGCGGGCGGGTGAGGTTCTCTTGCGCAGGCAGGCACACAGAGCTGCCAGGACTGGCCGGTCACCAGCCAGTCACTCAGCAGAGGAGCCCGCAATAAAGCCAGCAATGCCAGCGGCACCAAAGGTGTGGGAGACGCTCTTCCTCAGCGTGAACCGAGGAGGTGCCTGTGAGCGGGAAGCCGGCACCTGCTGAGTAAGCCAGCGGACGACAGATCAGGACACCCGGAGGCGCGGCCCAGCTCGTGCTACGGGAGGAGGAACGTGGAGAGAAAAACATCCAGACCGTTTGGCCCCAACAGGCCATTCCCAGGATGGCCCCAAGTGTCGTCTTGGAAAAGAAAAACCACTCGATGTAAGCAGACATTCACCCAAACCCGAGTGCAGTGGGTGGAGCATTTGGGGTGAAGCTCGGGGGCCTCGGACGCCAGGGCAACACGGCGTGGCGTGGCGGTGGAAAGGGCGCAAGGCAGCGTCTCTGCCGAACCACCGCGATGTACGCCTGCTGTGGGACCTAAGGTGCATCTGGAGCTCCAGGGAGGGGACGGGAAACTGACCCCTTCCCACAGGCCCAGCACGCGGCTCGCAGACACGGGACCCGACAGCCACGCCAAGCCCACGTGGGGCGCCGTCTCCTGAGCCTCAGTGTCCTCATCTGTGCCTCAGACACAAGAGCAGGGAGAACGGTGATGGCCGGCACTCACGGAGCCCTCCCCCCGGCCCAGCCGAGACCCTCACTGTTGGAGCGAGGACACCGAGGGCCGAGCGGCCACCACACGGCATGGCCATCAGGTGGGGACAGGCGGAGGGAAAGGGCAGCCAGCCCCGTTTCTGAGTGCTGCCCTCCACCCCTTCCCTGGAGGCGCAGTGGGCCCCGGGCCACAGGTCAGAGGTCGTGGGGGCAGCAGAGTGGCCCCTCGCAGAGACCCCAGCCTGCGTGCCCGCGGGGCGCCAGCCCGACCCGCGTCTGTGATCCGCACCTGCGCCACCACGGGGCACCTCGCAGAGACGCAGCCCGAGTGTGGCCGTGCGGAAGCCTGGCGGCCCAGGACATGGTCTCTGTGGGACCACAGGCCCAGAGCCCGCAAAAGGCAATGCCGCCATTTACGGCGCCCAGAGACCCCAGCCGCCAGTGCCACTTGTCCTCGGGGTCAGAGGGCACACGCTCAAAGCTAGCGACACTGGGAGGTGCTCTCTCTGCAGCCCACGTGCCGCCTCGACTGGGCTCCCTGAGTCAGAGAATGGGACGTCAGAGAACGTCCTTGTAACATCTCAGAAAGTGTGTGCATGTGTGCAGGAAGCGTGAGAGACAGGGAGCCCTGCTGGGCCCTCGGGAAGGGAGCTCACGCCTCTGCAGGTTTGAACTCCCAGGATAAAGGCCTCAGGTGCGGGGCCTGGACCCAGGGCTAGAAGGACCACCGGCCGCCGGCGCAGGGGTGGGAGCTGAGGCCCAGGTGAGCCTGAGCAGCGTGTGGGGTGGCAGAGCCCTGACCAGGCCAGGCCCCCCGCCCTTGCCCCGGTGCCCCCCTCGCCGCCCCGTGCGCACGTGGTGAAACTGTAGTTGTCATGCGCCTGGCCAGGCCGGCCCCCCGGCTCCCTGCCGCCGCCGCTGTTGCTGTTGTTCAGACCCTTGAGGCCGAGGTAGGCCGCCGGCGCCGTCTCCAAGTCCCCGGCTCTCAGCTGGAGCCACAGCTGGGTCGCCCTGGGGAGAGATTGGGGAAGGACGCTCAGGACACCAAAACCTCTTCGGGGCGGCTCTGCTGCTGTGGCCGGAAGCTCTAGAGATGGCTGGCGCCAGCGGAAGCCGAACACCGAGCCCTGAATCGCACGCGCACAGAGGGGTCAGATGGCAGCTTGCACGTTGTAAATATTTTAGAGTAAGAAACATACAGAAAAGGCTACGTTACGGTGAAGAAGGAAAGTGGCGGTGGGTCAGCCTTCCAGCCGCCGGCGAAAACTCACCATCGCCGGTCAGCCCTGCTCGCCCGGCACAGCAGGGCGCAAGCCGCGAGCCGGCCCAGACTGAGGGAGAACCAGACCAGCCCCGCGTGCTCGGCCCGGTCAGGACCAGACCAGCCCTGTGTACACGGCCGTGAGGCTCCGTGAGCCGTGGGATGCAGAGACCCCGGGCGCCCCGGGGCAGCGCCTGGCTCAGTTCCCTGAGCAGCCGGGGCGGCCCCCGCGTCCCCACACGCCCGCAGGAGGCCCCGGCGCGGACAGCGGGTGCCTGTCAGGAGCCTCTGCCTTGGGCCCTGGCAGCGGGGGGCGGGGGCCGCAGGGCCAGCGTACCTGTCGGACGGCTGCTCGCTCCTCTTCATGCACTTCATGAGGCAGCAGGTGAGGAAGGCCATGGACATGAGCAGGATGATGGCGCAGCTGACAATGGAGGCGATCACGGCCACCTTGAAGCCAAAGGTCTCGTACGGCGGCACAGCTGCAAGGGACATAAGGCCACCTCCTGCGCGGGGCTTGCCGAGGCCCTCAGCAAGCCCTATCCCGTGGGGGTGGTGGGAGCTGTGCAGAGTGTTGTCGGTGGGGTTATCAGGGAACACTGCCCTCTAAGAAAGGGGTGTTCGGGCAGGGCTTTGGAGGGTGTGTAGGAGTTCACAGCTGCACACTGGAAACAGCTCTGACAGCGAGGTCAGTGGTGGTCCCTGGTCCCCACACGCTGCAGCCTGGGCCCCAGATGCCTGCACACAGCCCACGGCCTGCTTCCACAAGGTCGCAAGCCGGCACAACCCTCTGGGAGCCTATGGGCCGTCTCAGGTGACTTTCCGGAAGGGCTCAAAGGCTGGGGGGAGCAGGCCTCACATTTGCACACGGGGATCACGGAGGACCACTCGGCGGCACTACCCTTCCAGGCGCAGGTCAGGAGGCCGGACCCAACCATCTGGTGGCCTGAGGGGCAGTGGAACACGATGACGGTCCCCACAGAAGTGCCGTTGCCGCGGAGGACTTGGAGGGTGCCCCGTGGGGGTGGCCACACACGTGCGCATGCGCCTAGGGAAGAAAAGAGGAGAGATGGCGTGAGGACCCCATCCTGGCGGGCGGAGGGTGGGCAGGAGCCCCGCCAGCCGCGTGACGCTCCAGAGAAGGTCCCACGGCCCAGACCACTGGGTGTGGCAGCCATCCGGCCGGTGGCCCAGAGACAGACGCAGAGCGGATCCCCACAGTAAGCGAACTCTAGGGGTTCTGAAGACCACGGTGTTGAAAACGTAACTTTGTGTCAGAAGACAATAAAGGCAAATTCAGGTGACCCTTGAACACGGTTTGAACGGCTCGGGTCCACTTGATACGGGACTTTTTACAGGACAGAACTGTCCGCGTATTTCCCTTACTCGCGACTTTCCCAACGTCGTTTGCTTCTCTCCCGCTCCCTTTACTGTAAGAACACCGTACGTAACACATCTAACACACAAGCTACATGTCTAGTGACTGCTGGTGTGATCGGTGAGGCTTCGGTCACCAGGAGCCAGCAGTGGTAAAGTTTTGGGGGAGCCTGAAGTTACAGCTGAATATCAGCTGCATGACCCTGTGATGTTCAAGGGTCAACGGCACATAATTAGCATCTAAGCATAGCTCTGAAGGCAGAGTCCAGAAAAAAGGGAGGGACAGTGTGGACAGTGTGAAGAGTAAACAGGAAAACTTCCAATAATGGAAGAAACAGGAAAAGATATTTGGAGAACAGAGGACAAAGGTTCAACCCATGTGCGATCGCACACACCCACACAAACGGAACGTCCCTGTGAACAGGAACGGCTGATGTGGGACGCAGCCCCTCACGGAGGAAATGCAAGGAGCCAAGCACAGGAAAGAACACTAGTCCTTGCAGTGCTGGGGAGAGCTAGTCTTCCCCCCTCACGCTGGTAAAAAGGAAGAGAAAAAAGACCCACGGCGAAGGTCCTAGGGCCCGGAACACCCGCTCTGGGACTCGGCTGGTGGGTGCGGATCCAAACCTCCCTGGACGAGTCTGGGAAAATGTTAAGAGCCTTGTGTCGTGTGTATCCTCCAAGAATTTAGCCAAAGGAAAGACGACGAATCTGCAGCCAGGATTTCTACACCAGGATGTTCGCTCCCAAGCGTACGCAGAAGAGTGGGGGTTGGAAACCACCATGTACCCTGCTGTGGGGCCGGGACAGGGAATCCAGGAACATCCTGGCGACAAATGCCACCATGCTGCCCTACGTGAGGGCACAGAGACAGGCTGAATGAAGCAGCAATCACAGCACTTGTATAAAATAACCACAACGACAATAGCTGGCACTTCCCTGGAGCCTACTGCGTGCGGGACGCTGAACCCACACCTTACATGCATTAACACATCAATCTGCACAGCACCTTCCTGGGGAGCTGCCATTCTCCCCACCCGACAGGTCAGCAAACCGAGGCACAGGGTGGTTAAGTCACTTCCCGAGGTCACAGGGCAGGGATTCGGAACCAGGCAAGGTGGCTCCAGGCCAGCTTCTCAACACACGTGTGCACACAGACACACACGTGCAGAGACACACACGTATGCAAGATACACATGCATGCAAGACACACACATGCACACAGATACACATGTGTGCAAGACACACGCACACACAGGCAGAGACACGCATGCACAAACATAAGTGTGCAGAGACATGCATGCAGACACACATGTGCCCAGAGACACACGCACGCAAACATACATGTACACAGACACACGTGTGCCCAGACACACATGCACACTGGCATGCATGCACACACACATACGCCCATACGTGTGCGTGCACAGCACGCGCACACACACGTGTGCAGACGTGCATGCACATGTGTGCACACAGACACATGCACCCAGCCAATGCCCAGGGGAGGCGCCAGGCGTGACGTTCTGCGGCCCACTTGGCATGCCATGACCCGCCAAGCTCCTGCACTCCCCAGCCTGCTCATCACGTGGCTTTCCCCGTGTTCTGACGTTAGCACCAGGCCTCCCTCCTTCACTTGCTCCAGCCCCAAAACTTAGAGCCCTCCCCGACTCTTTTTCTCAATCCACGGCCAATTCACCAGCAAACCCTGTGGGCTGTGCTTTTAAAATCTATACCCAGGACATCTGCAGGGAGCTGGAGCGCCCCTCTCAGCACCCCGCTTCACACAGGCTGTGAGGGCCGAGCACACCCAGGATGGGCCAGGGCAGTGGCTCTTCCTCGGACCGGCCACAGCTGCGCACACACACCCCCCGCACAGCGCGTCACATGTCTGCGCACGACCAGCCCCGTGCAGGGGGAGGCCAGGCCACCCGTTGTCACGCTGTGAGGGCGAGGCTGCGAAGGGGGCAGCGGCCTGAGCATCGGCCCTGTGGGGGGCAGAGCCAGGCCTTCCGCCCACCAGGAAAACAGCAGGAGCCGTGGCTGCCCGACCCCTGGCTGTGCGCAGTGACCGTGAGGGACGGCGCCTGGCTGGGCTCTGCCGGGCTGCAAGTGCTCGGCCCCACCGGGAACCTGGAGGGGGGCCCACAGGCTGCAATGTGGGGGAAAATGTGAGCCGGGGGCCTTATGCTTTGTGCACTTTGTTGGGGGGCTGACTCCCGGATCAGCTCAGACGACGCTGGGCACCTAATGGGTGCTTCGTGCCCGTGAGCAGGGCTGTCCCTCACTCCCTCACAGATGGGGAAACTGAGGCACAGCAAGGCTGGACAGTGCTGGGCCTCCCCGTGTGCAGGTGTCCATCACCAGCGTCCCCACCACCACCAGCAATGCAGCTCTCATAGAATGTTCCGGTCAGAAAGCACCCTCACTCCTGGCCTGGTGCAGCACTCATAAGCATCCCAGGGGACAGCGCAGAGGAGTCCTTATCCCCACTTTTCTGCGAGGACACCGATCTTGCGGAGGTGGCGGACGCCACGGGGAGGGGCCCAGAAGTAACACCGCAGCATAGCAGGGCTGCCTCTCCCGCATAGACCACACTTACGCATCAACAACAGGGTCCAAAGTCACAACAGAAAAGTACGGGGCACTCAGAACAGAAAAACAAATGTCTTAAGAACCAGGGGTAGGGCAATGAGTTAAAAAAAAATTAAATAAAAGGCATTCACATCGGAAAGGAAGAAGCAAAACTTCACCATCCAATGACATGATCTTGGATCTAGAAAAATCCCCAGGAATCTAGTAAAAACCTGCAGAAAGCAATAGGCAATTCCCACGGGGCCGCAGGAGACAAGACTGACACACGGAAATCCGTGTATTTCAGCACAGCGGCCGTGAACAGCCTGGATGTGAGACGGAGACGGCAATCCCACTTACTTACGTAGGATAAACTGAACAAAAGAAGGGCAAAACTCAAATCCTGGAAACTCTAAGACATTGTTGGCGGAAATAAAGGTCCTGAACGAAGGGGAAGCCGCCCACCCCTTCGGACCGGGAGACGGACCCAGTGGGGACCGACGCTAGCCTCCACTCATCTGCACACAACACGGCCTCTACCAGAGTCCCAGCTGCCGCCCCCCAGAAACCAACAGGCTGGTCCCAAAATTCAGAAGGACTTGCAGATGGAGCCCACACAAAAACTATCTCGAAAAAGAACAAAGTTGGAGAACTCACAGTTTCCTATTTCACAACTTTCCACAAAGCTACAGTGACAAAGGGACAGACATTGAGGCCAATGGAGCAGAACTGAGAGCCCAGAAATAAACTCGTATTTACAGCGAAGCAAGTTTCGAAAAGCGTTCCAAGACAACTCGGGGGGACGAGCGCAGTGCTCCAGCAATCAGTACTGGGACGACAATACCCACGTGCTACGTAGAGCTGGCCCTCTGCTCACACCGTACATGAAAACTAACGTGAAGTGAATCACAGACCCAAATATAAGAGCTAACTCTTAGAGGAAAGCGGAGGGGTGAATCTTCCTGACCTTGGATCAGGCGATGATTTCTCAGATACGACACCAAAAGACAAACAACAAAAGCGAAAAACAGATAAACGGGACTTGATCGAAATGAAAAACGTTTGTGCTTTAAAGGACAGGATCGAGAAAGTAAAAAGACAAGCCACAGAGCACGAGAGACCATTTGCCAATCGCACCTCTGGTAAGGGGATTGTATTCAGAATGCAAAAATTGTTACTAATTTTTTAAAAGATTTTATTTATTTATTTGTCAGAGGGAGCAAGAGAGAGACAGAGAGAGAGAGAGAGAGCACAAGCAGGGGGACGGGCAGAGGGAGAAGCAGACTCCCCGCGGAGCAGGGAGCCCGACGCAGGGCTCAGTCCCAGGACCCTGAGATCATGACCTGAGCCGAAGGCAGACGCCAAACCGACTGAGCCACCCAGGAACCCCTAAAAAATTATTATACTGAATTATAAAAGGGAACCAAATTTAAAAATGGGCAAAGGATCTGGATGGACTCTACAGATAGACCAGTGGCCCATGGAAAGATGCTCAGCATCCGTCGCCTTCAGGAAAGCGCTAATCAGGTCAGGGAGGGACTGTCTCACATCCACAAGCACCCGTATGTGAGACAGAGGGTGGCGGGTGTAGCAGGGGTGTGGAGAACCCGAGGCCTCGCGCGGCAGGCGGGCACCCAGCACTCACACGGAGAGTCAGCGCTCAGCACGTGATGCCGCGACGCCCCGCCCAGCTCCCGAGCGGAGAGATGAAGACACATCCACACAGACTTGTACACACACGTTCCCGGCAGCGTTATTCACAACAGCCGAAACGGAGAAACTGCCCTCGTGTCCGCCAACGGATGAACGGATAAACGGCATATAGCACAAGCCACACCGGAATATCAAAGGAGAGAGGCACTGACCCACCGTGCGGCGAGCGGCCACCAAACCTCACGTGGTCCGACTGCATTTCTGTGAACCGCTCGGAAGAGGCCAATCCTCAGAAGGAAAGCGGCTTAGCCAGGGGCGGGGAAGAGCCGGCCACGGCATGCACGGCTTCGTTCTGGGGCGATGAAAGCGTGCTAAAGCGGACCGTGGTGAGGGCTGCCCGATCCGCAAATGTACCACAAGCCACCAAGCCGCACATGTTAAATATCGTATACTTCAAATGGGTGAATCATATGGAACATGAATTATATCTCAATAAAGCTCCCAAACAATTTCAGGAAAGTACTTCTGTCAATCAAAGAAATGCAAAGTTAAAATGCGAGGGATTGTTTTTGGCCTGTTGGCTTGGCCAACATTAAAAAGACTAGCCTACCAGGGCAGGCAGGGGATGGAAGGGCGTGTACACACCACCTGCCCTGTGCCCGGACCTGGACGCTTCCCACTCACGCTTGCTGGCCTGGGGGTCCCCAGTGGGACGCAGACTCTGAATCCAGAGTCAGCTCTTAACTGACCAAGCTCTGCCCCGAAGACGGCCATGGGGGAGGGAATCAACGCAGTCACGAATGAATGGAAGGATGCCCGGAGTCAGCGGCCCCCACCAGGATCCCTGGACCTGGACTCCTGCTGACCTTCCGGGCAGGGCAGTTTGGAAGCGGGTAGATAGAGCGTGGCAGCCACAGGCCAGCCACGTGGCCCCTTCCGCAGGGTCACCAGGCCCCAACACTTGCCAGACCCCGATTTAGAGCTGTCACTTCTGCATTCTTGTGTGGCTCCGCAGCTTCCTTCAGTACCGCCCAGCATGGCCCTCGGCGAGGGGAGGGGGCTGAGCCCTGAGGGTGCTCGCAGCGGTCTGCCCGGGTCTGCCCAGCCCCCGCACCCGGTCTGTACAGCTAGAACTTTCTCAAGAAGGCCAGGTGTCCCCGGGATGGAGCCGCTGGTGAAAGGTCCAGGGTCAGGGTCAAGCTGGAAGGCGTGGTAACAAATCCCTTCAACTCTGAGGTATGTCCGAGGCAAGCCGGGGAAAGCGCCCCAGCAACCGTCACTGCTGCATGTAACCGGGTGGCCCACTCTGCCCCCCAAGGCCCAGCCCAGACCCCTACCCCTCGGGCTCTGCCGGCCCCAGGAAGCAGGCAGCAAGCCGGCTCTGCACCGCCCCCGACCAGCTGGGTGACCCCATCACTCCGCCGCTCTGGGCCTGGGACCCACCTGTAGGTGCGGCAGCGGGCCGGGGGCTGGCGGGCCTGCCCCAGACAGTGCAGCCCCAGCAGGGAAACCACGACTGCCGTCTGGGACACAGCGCGCCCTGGCGTGTGCACAGGGTTGGGGGCAGGGCCTGTGTCAACAGTCACATCCTGTGCTGCGGCCAGTTCCGGGGCCAGGGTGCCCATCCTCGGTTTCACCACCTGGCAGTGCTCCTCCCCAAGTGCTCCGAGCCGTGACGGTGGGAGATGAGGGGCGTCAGAGCGGGGAAGGGGCTGCGCTGACCTGCAGACCCTCCACGGCGCACCCCCAACGCAAGACGGGAAAAAGGATGTGGGGCTCACCCCGCGAGGCTCCGAGACTCAGAGCGGTCCTGGCCCCCTCCCCAGCCCTGTGGCCTCAGAATCTGCATTTCCTGGCAGCGAGGGGAGCTCGTACCCCTCAGAGCGGGGGAGCCGAGCCACCAGCACACGTGTGCTGCTTGAACACTTAAAAACACAGGCCTGAGGAAATAATCCTGGTGAGTGAGGGGTGGGTGAGGAGCCCTGCCCACAGCCTGTCCTGCAGAGGAGGCCAGGCTGGGAGCTCAGGCCCCCGTAAGCCCAGAGCCTGGAGGGGAGGCGGAGGACAAGCAGGAGGGCTCCTGCTCTGTGGGAACGCGCCCAGCCCCCAACCTCAGGGCCTCTCCACAGGGTCAGACTCGGCTCCACCGTCTCCCAGACCCAGGTCCTCGCTCAGACTCCATGTCCCCATCTGCAAAACGGGGTGACCTGCCCCCCAGGCTCACGAGAAGAGGAGGACCACCCCATGGAAACCTTAGAACTGCGCCTGGAGCTCAGAAACTGTCCCCTGGGAGGGGCTCACTGCCTCATTCTGACCCTCTAGTCCATGGTACCCAAGACACCTCCACCTGCCCCCCCTCCCAGCCCCAGTATCCTACATCCCTTCCCTGGGATGAAGTCCAGCTGCGTCCTGGGGTCCAAGTTCTTCGCCCATCGCCCATGTGTGGCTGGCGAAGGGCCGGTGGGGGAGGCTGGCTCAGAGCAGGGGCTTAAATGATTGTTGAGTGGCTAACTGGGTCCTCAGCCCACCACGGAGGCCACCCTTCCACTGCCCACAGGCCCCCGCTGGCTCTGGCCAGTGCAGGGGTCTCCTGCATCCCTTCCCTGGGCTGAGCCCGTTTTCCAGACGAGGAAGCTAAGGTCCACCAGCGTCTACCCAAGGCCCCGGGGTGTCCACTGGCAGGGTCGACACAAGACTTTCCACAGGACTCGTGACACACAGCCAGGACAGGGCAGGGAGGTGGCACATGCCAAAGGGCTACTGGGGATTCGGACACACCTACTCAAGACCCCCTCCCAGAGACATCCTGAGGAGTCACCAAGGCCTGGCGGCTCGGCCAGCTGGCTCCAGCAGCCGTGTCCCCGAGACTGTAAACTCAGCCTCTGCTCACAGCCCTCACTGACCCCTCCCCAGCCCAGAGACCCCCGGGCCCCTCACTGGCCCACCAACAGCCCCTCCCTTGATGTCTAAGAGGCAAATCCCATCTTCTCCCGTTCCCGCTGAAAACCCTCAGATACCCCGGCCCCTGGACGGCCCTCCCCCCTCGACTGGCCCAGACACTGGACGCTGCACCCCCAGCCCCTCCCTGGCTAGACCAACACACCCCTCAGCCTTTGCTGCATTGTTCCTCAGGCCCTTTATGGCATCTCTCCCTGTCTCTTTTTTGCTATGCCCAAATATATCTTAAAGGAGGAAAAACACAGTGAATGCAATTGTTGCAAAGAAGACACAAACCCAAACCAAACCCCGTGGGCTCCCTGGACAGTGAAGGGCAGACCTGCCCTTGAATGGCCGCATCTCCAGCCGACCCCCCCTCGCACACTGAAGGGAGCAGGGCCTGACTCAGGTGCTTCCCCCGCCCAGCCCGCATGGCCAGCAGGGTGAAGAATAAGCCTCTCTTGTTAATCTTTTATCAGGAACCTTGGACCACAGGCCCGCCCCTCCCATCCTCCCTCCTGGAGACCACGCTGCCCTCAAACCCTGACCTCACCTGCGGGGGCCCCAGGTAAATAAGTTACCTTTCCCATTTCTGCCAGAGGAACACTGGAGATGGGGGAGGCAGGCCGCAGGGACAGCCTATCGTGGGCCTGGGTCTCTGCACCACTGGGGGGTTGCTTCTTGCTCTGAGTCTGTTTCCCCCAAATGGAGAGGGAAACCTGAGGAGAAGAGTTTAAAAGGGTGACCTGCACACACACAGGTGTTCTGTGGAGGGTGGGACCCCCCCCCCGACCCCAGCAGGGGGCAGCCACACGTGGGAGGCCCACAGCCCTGTGTGTCTTCAGGCAAGAAACTCGCCCTCTGGGAGCACGTCTCCTCTCCCCGTGGAGGGCGGGCCGGACCTCGGCCACGGTGGAGACGGGTCACCCAGGGACTTCCCTGGCGGCTGGCCGGCCAGCTCACACCAGCGGAATACAGTCTTCCAGAGCAGAACCAGGCTGATTCCCACCCTCTCAGGGGAGAACATCGAGGCTCTGCCCGCACCTGGAAGGAGGCCGAGCTGGCCTTGGGGGAACAGAGGCTACATCTGGATTCCCACAGCGTGCCCCGAGCCTCAGTCTCCCCTCTGTGAAGGAGAGGGCGCAGGTCAGCTGTACGGCAGGGCCGTAGGGGTGCCGCCCAGGGCACACCCTCACCATCCTGGGTCCTCCTGCTGCCCCCTTCCAAGGCCCCTCCTTCAAGGCCTTCCAGAGGTTGGGGGGGGTCACCTCCGGCTGCTGGAACCCTGTGTCCCTCCTACAGGGCTGCGTTCCTACACAATCTCCCCCATCAGGGAGTTGCTGGAGCTGCCCTGGGACCAGGGCCAGAGCCAGCGGGGGCCTGTGGGCAGTGGAAGGGTGGCCTCCGTGGTGGGCTGAGGACCCAGTCAGCCACTCAACAATCATTTAAGCCCCTGCTCTGGGCCAGCCTCCCCCACCGGCCCTTCGCCAGCCACACATGGGCAATGGGGGAAGAACTTGGACCCCAGGACGCAGCTGGACTTCAACACCTACCCTCAGGAAAGCAGAGTAATGTGTCCGTTCTACGACTGCAGCAAAAACACCCCCCACTGCTATGTTTCAGGGAGTGCCAAAGTGTCTCCAAAAGACCCCACACACATCCCTTCACAACCCCACAGGGACAAGAGGGCACCCATTTCACAGCTCAAAAGACCGGGGCCATGGGGCCGGGGAATGGTGGAGTCTGGATGGACATGTTACCCGGTAGCAGAACGACCATGGCCAGGGTGGGTGCACAAGCCCCCCCACCCCACTCTGCCTGGCCTGTCCACAGCCTGGGGGCAGGTAAACAATGTCCACCACTTAGCACAAGGGGAAACTGAAGCCAGAGGCAGAGAGACGCATCGCAGTCAGAGGGGGCTTCCGACCCAAATGCTGGAGGAGGACTCAAGGGCTGGGAGCGCCCCCTCCCCAGGGCTCTTGTCCAGGAGAAGGCTGAGCTGTAGCTGATCAGCAGGGGTGGGGCAGGCCCAGAGGGCAGGGACTGGCCCCTGAGAGCCCCCCCCCCCCACGCTGAGTTCTCAGCAGTCTTTTGTATGCAAACACAGCAGGGCCCCGCCACCCCGCTGCGCAAGTCCCTCCACCTCTTGGTCAACACCCAGCTTCGCAGGCAGACAGCGCTGCAACAAAACCACAGGGTCCTCGGGAACCACCCAGCCAGGGGCAGGTCTCAGCTCCTGCTTCCCAAAGCTGAGCACCTCTGCTCTGCTGGCAACTTACCTCCTTGGGCCTCAGTTTCCCCACTGGAGAACGAGCTGCCCGCCAGGCCCCGTGCCGGCCCCCAGCGTGGCAGGTGTCCTTGTTTTAGGCCGGCATGGCTGCTCCACCAGGCCCACCTTCCACGAGAGCGAAGAGCCCAATCCTGCCCCTGGCCTGGGGCGCAGGTGTGCAGAGACCCTCAGGCTCAAGGGGGAGGGGCAGCGTCCACTAAAGGGAGGCCCTGGGAGATCTGGTTCTGCTTCCACAAGGGTTAGGCTTTAGACGCGTTCGTGCAGCAAGGCCAGCTCTCAAACCCGGGCCTTCGGAGGGGGGTCCTACACCCCAGCCAAAGCCCGACGGTGAACCCTCGTCAAAACCCTCTCGAAATCAGTCACCAAGTAAGCTAACTGCCCGCCCAGCCTCCTTCCGGAGACCTCGGGCCTCGTCCCGGGGCTGGCAGCCGCGGGACCTCGGGCAGGCTCGCTCTCCAGGCTCAGTTTCCCCACCTGTGAAGTGGGGTTGGGGGGCCAGCCAGGAGCACGTCCCCGCAAAGACAGGCGGGCTCCCCACGTCCGCCGCGCCGGCTTCCCCGGCACCGAGCCGGCCGCGCCGGGAGAGGGCGCGCACCTGGGCGGGTGGGCGGCTGCGCGCCGCCGCCTGGTTTCGGACCACCTGCAGTCGGGCTTCGGCTCTGCTGGGGCGCCGGCTGGGCCGGCCGAGAGGGTCGCGGAGGCGCGTTCTCGGGCGGCTGTCCGGCTGGGGGCCGTCCCGGACCCGGCTGTGCGCCCTTGCGCCCGCGGCTGTGCGCACCCCCTCCCCGCCTCCGCCATGCCGCCCGCCTCTCGGCTTCCCTGTCCGTGAAATGGGTGCAGAGCCCCGCCCGTGGCCCGCAGTCCCAGCGCTCACCTGTGCGGTTCCCCGGGGCGGGCTCCGCGTCCCCTGCGCGCTCCCCGGGCCTCGCCCTACGGCGAGGGGTCGCGGCCGCCCCGGGCATCCCTGCGCTCGGCGGTGCTCTGCGGGGACTGCGGGGCCCGAGCCCGAGGGGCGGGGCAGTCCTGGACACGCCCCCCGGGGCCCCGCCCCATGGGCCTGGGGGCGGGGCCGGCCCCGCGGGAGCCCCAACCCCCAAGGGGCCAAGCTGGCTGTGCAGGAAGTCTCGCTCCACGGCCTTGCACGGGCTTTGCCCTCGGCTCCCGCCCCTGCGAGCACCCGGTCCCCCAGGCCAGGTGTCTTCCGTGAGGGGCACACTGGGACCCCATCTGTGTCACCGTAGGCCAGGCCCTCTGAGCTAGGGGTCCTAGGTCTTCACTGAGGAACTCCGGGCGCTGGGGGCAGATTCAGACCCCTGGGCTCTGGCTGTGCCCCCACCTACACACCCGGGGGACCTGCCCTCTCCTGGCTCGCCCCCTCCAGCTCAGCTCCCTTGGGTCGTGGTACCGGGCTGGGTCCGGAGCTGCGGCCCGCCCCTTCCTCACCCCAAACACCGCCCAACCCAGGCACAGTGCCCTGCCCTGGCAACCGCCCAGGGGGCTCTCCTACCATTGACACAGGAGCTGAGGCAGCTCTGGGTGGCTCAGGGCTGCTGCTGAGTAGGCTTGTCGCCCTGCAGAGCAGGGGGAAGCTTCCTTAGCCGAGAGAACAGCAGATGCAAAGGTCCTGAGGTTGGAATGTTTTGGAAGCTTGAGGAACAGCCAGAAGTCTGGCGGCTGGCTCAGGAAGTCTGGGAAGGTGGCCCAGGTGGACAGGACTGGCTCTGGAGGGCCTGGCAGGTGGCAGCAAAGAGGTGTTCTCCTGCGACCACAGAGTAGTGTTCCAGCAGAACAGTTCCCCCACCCCACCTGCTCTCCTAGCCCAGTAGAATACGTGAGGGGCATGCCCCTATCCTGGGTGGGAGTTGCTTTCACCCCATAATATCTCCTCCCCACTTCAGACCGGTGAACCACACATGATGAGTTCTTCGATTCCCTTGACCAAGCAGGTGTTTCCCATTTGCCACATTGGGAAGCCAGGTGAGTCCACAGGGTTCCCTCCAGACCGTGCTAGGGGCCTGGAGCCCCAGAATTCCCTTCCAAATGCCCCCCAGCCCATCTCCAGGGCTTGCACACAGGGCTGGGAGGGGAGGCGGGATGGCTTCCAGTAGCCCAAAATGCAGAATTGAGCCTGGCCACTTAGGGTGTGTATGTTTTCTGGGGCTGCTGGAACAGGGGGCCACGGGCTGAGTGCCTTAGGGCAACAGCAATGTGCTCTCGGGGTCCTGGGGGCCTGAAGTCTAAGATAAGGTGTCAGCAGAGCCTCCCCTCCAAGGGCGCCAGGAAGGATCTGTTCCGGCCTCTCTCCAGCTTCCCACAGTTCCTTGGCTCATGGCAGCAGCATTCCAGACTTCATGTGGCCGGCTGTCCCTTTGTACGTTTCTGTCTCTGTGCCCAAATGTCCCCTCTTCTACAGGGACACTAGTCTTACTGGATTATCGTCAGCCCTTTTGACCTCACTGTAACTTGGTCACCTGGAGAAAGATGCTGTCTCCGAACACTGCGTGTTCTGGGGTGCTGGGAGTTAGGACTCCTGCACTTGACTTTTGGGGGTGGGGTGGGCACAGTTCAGCCATAACAGATAGTATCAAGGTCGGGGACAGACATTTTTCTTGGTGTGTGGCTTGGTTGTGTGTTCTGGGTGTTCAAGTATGTGGTGTTGGACAGCTAGGGGCGGCCGAGGACCTCTGCCATATCCCATGGGAAACCATGTCCCTCGTCACGGGCCAGGGCACCCATTGCCATCAAAGCCGTCTCCACAAGCAGGAGGCACTGGGGCACTGGGGTTGGTTCTAGAAGTGAATCCACGGCCGATAGGAGCCACGAGCTGGGCTGCCCCGTCCACCGTTTCCGGGGCCTCTTGGAGAGCCCAGCAACACTAACTGTGTGCAGGGAGGGAAACTGAGGCCCAGGAGGGAAGGCACTTGGCCCACCTCAGATGACCAACTGCCTGGACCACCCCCACCCCGCCCGACACCTCATGCCCCCATGTGGGGCGGGGACCATGGCGCTAACGGCCTCCCCCCCGTGCCACGGGCCTTAATGTTCTCATCTGAGGGACAGAGAAGGTTGCGCCACACTCCTGATACCACGGAGGCTGTGACATGATCCGTGACGGACCTGTGCCGTGGAGGGGGCCACACAGGCCCCACTGGTGTTTGCACTTACTCCCCTCCCCACCTGCCCCTGGCTCTCCCAGCTGCTCAGGGCCCCAGCCTCCCCGTGTCCTGGCCCAGACTGGGAGCAGTGCCTGGACTGTGCCCGGCCGTGTCTCTCTGCCCTCGGGCGGCAGCCTCCTCCTCCAGGAAGCCCTCCCTGCTTACCTGCCCCTACCAAGCCGGTCTCTGTGTGTGGGACCTCAAAGCCTGTACTGTGTCTAAAACAGAGAGGACTGTGCCACCCGCTGTGCCAAGATGAGGCCAGGAAGGAACTTGTGGGCGGCTGCTGGAGAGGCAAGAAGAGCCCAGCACAGAAGCCTGAGGAACTGATTGCAGCCTTGGCCTCTCTGCGTTTGGGGTCTGGCCCACACCCTACTATCTGCTCCCCGTCTCAGTTTACAGCTGGGAGCAGACAGTATGCTAGAACATTTGTGCAACGAAGGACCTCGTGGAAAGGAACCAGGGAGAGGAGAGCCATCTGAGGCCCTGGTCTCAGTGTTCTGCTCTGTAAAGTGGGCCCACACACATGCTGCTGTGAGAATGCCAAGGGGATGTGAGGGTCTACCCTGGAGGTCCCCTCTTCCCGAAGGGCTGCCCCAGGTTGACTGACGTGTCCCTGGGCGCTGGTGGCCTGGGACACGGGGGGCTGTGCGTAAGCCTGGTGGGGGGCAGGGGTGGTCATTTGTGTGTTTCCCTCAAATCGGATAATAACTGTAGAAGGGCTAAATGCTTTTTGTCTTTAAATATTCCTGATTATTTTGCTTCTACTCAGTAGAAACATGAGATTTCCATCCTAAAAACCTCTCACAATGGACCAAGTCTGGAAAGTTCCATCGCAAGTTGGTAAGAGTTAAGGAAGCAATGTGGCCTCACGGGCTTGCCTTTTTTTTTTTTTTTTTTAATTAAAAGCAATTTTCAATAAAGTAATCTGAGCCTGTAGCTCCAATGAGCTGAATGTGTGGGGAGGACTTTTCCCACAATGGCGCCCTCGTGCACACGGGCCCTCCAGCTGCCCCACGGGAAGGCGGCAGCCTGGTCCCCTTCTGCAGGTGAGCCCCTGCCTGGAGCCCGCTCCCTGCCAGGGCCCGGCTCTCACTGTCCGGCTGTCCTCCCCCGACAGTGGCCTGCACACACCAGCTTGCCTGGGCCCTCAAGAGGGAGAGCGGCGGGTCCCCCAGGTGACATCGAGCTGCCGCCCACAGGTTCACAATGACGGGGACGATCCAGCAAGGCACCTGGGGGGAGACAGGCCTCAGGGCCATGTGCTTCGCTGGAGGGCAAAAGCAGGCGGTGGACGCACGAGACTAGATCCCATCAGCCCCTCGTGGGCGCCAGGTCTGCGCAGGAGCTGGGACACAGCGAGCACGGGAGGGACACGGCCTGACGGGCTCCTCTGTCCCCACCTCTGGGCTGCAGGTCACTGTTTGCTGCCCCTTGACTCTGCTTTGTGCCATCTAAAGTTTGCAATAAGCATGAATCCATTCTCTAATCAGAAAACAGGAAACTAGTAAAACGTTTAAGGCTAGGACACCTACAAAGGATTACACACATTCACAGGACAGTCTGGATCCCACTGTGAAAAGATGTGGGAGACCCTCGTTTACAGATAGGGAAACTGAGGCACAGGGAAGGGTGCTGTCCCGTCCAGGGCCACACACCACGGTGAGAGGGTTCCGGGCCCTGCCGGGGGCGGAGGCTTGTCTTCACAGAGCCCAGGGCTCCCGGGTAAGCCGAGCAGTGGCAAGCACACAGGAGGGTCAAGGGCAATCCAGGGGCTTAGCGCTCATGAGCCGGCTAAGCTTCTTGGAGGCCTGCACCTGCCCAGTGAGTCTCCAGTCACCAGACAAGTGTGAGAGCCTGCCCCCCACCAGGGGCTCCCAGCTGGCCTCCCAGCACACGCCCAGTGCCCAGGGGCCCCCACCGGGCCCCCTTGTCGCCCTGTGGGTGGCCTTGGACGAGCCCCGCCCCTCTCTGGCCTCCAGTCTGGTCCCCACCTCACCCAAGCCACGCCTGCGGATGCTCAGAGCTCTCCTGCAGGCACCTCGGAGGCCAGGCCTGGGGAGGCATTTCTGGGCCCGCTTATAGAGCAGCCCCTCATGAGGCCTGGCGTCTGGCCAAGGCCATCCAAACGGACAGATCAGAGCGGTGCTGGGAGAGCTCTCATTTCACAGTTGGGGACACTGGAGCTGCGAGGGAAGGGTCTGCCCCTTCAACACAGCTCATCCCAGACCTTCACGCCAAGGCCCAGTGGCCAGGGACTGACTGACCGGCTCTCTGTGCCTCTGTTTGCATAATCATGCTCTAGCACTCCTCCTGCCTGGGCGGAAGGGCCGACAAGATGTGCCGTGCCGCTAAGCACGTCCAGCATGGGAGGCCCACGGTCGGGCCAGTAGGAGGGGCTCCGCGTCCCCACCGGAGAAGCAGGTCTGCCGGACAGCAGAGAGGCAAGGGGCTGCGCACCTGCTCTCGCCCCCTTACTCTCTGCGCCAACAGCCATGCTTTCCAGTGACCATCTCGAGCACTTGGCTGTCTTCATGTTATGGGTGAGAGACAGGCTCAGGCCTGTAAGCCCCACAGTTTGCTAAGGGGCTGCCCCCGTCAGCTACAAGAGACAGAAACCCAGCGTCGGCCCAGGGGCGATGGTGAGGACTTCCGAGAGAGGCCCCTGCGGGAGGTCCCTGGGCAAGTGGGAAGAAGAGCAGACTTCTCCATCCTGGGAATCCACGACCGCGGCTCCCTCCCCCCCACGGCTCCTCCCTCCCACTTTCTGGGAAAAGTTACTGATACTCAAGCACGAGCGAGCGCCACGTCCCAACAAAGCCACCCGGCCTCACGCACCCTCCTCAGCGTCGCCTTGTGCCAGTCTGGCCCCCAGCCCCTGGCGCCCCGGCACGGAGACACCTGCACTCCCCGTGGTGTGTACTGCTCCTGACCATGGGGGCCACCAGCCCCCCCCGCCCCGTGTGTCCCCGGGGCTTGGCCGGGAGGGAGGGAGGGAGGCCACGCTCCAGGTACCTCCAGACCAGAGTGGCTCCACACCATGCCGTGTCAGCGTCCTGAGGCCACCGCAGCAAAGTGCTTAGGACCGCAGGAGGGCGCTCGCTGTTCCTTGTCCGGGGGCCATGCTCATGCGGCGTCTGCCTCTGCCCTCCCCTCTGAGCATCTTCTCCCTCTTTCTACAGGGACACATTTCGGGTGGACATGGATCTTGGAGGCACACTATTCAACCCACCAGTCTGTCCTCTGACCCCCTCAAAGGTCACTTTGGTCTCGTGTTCAGAGTATATCCTCCCCAACCCCGCAGCTCCCGGGGTCTTAACCCATTCCAAAAGGGAGACGGACAATGGACGGAAGGAGGGAGTCACTGGTCCCAAGCAAGTGCGAAGCCCGGCGGAGCGGGCGGCAGAGACTTCAGGGCCTGGGAATAATCCTCTGGCCCGATGCTCCATCGCCCGGGCACGTGGCGGTGGCCCTGCTCTCTGGGGCCCTGGGCACCCCGCCGGGGTTCACGCCACCAGACAAGAGGCCCCACAGACCTCGCCTGGGACCCCACCTCTGCCCCTGTGCTGGGCTCGTGGGTCACACCCCCAATCTCTCCAGCAATGGGTGTTCCCACAGCACCTTCGGTGTCTCTTCAGACCTAATTTAACAATCTGGGCAGGTTCCCTTTTGCCCAACAGCCCCTCCCCCACTTGTCCCCCCCTCCCCCAGGTTTTACCACAAGCAGCTTCGCTTGGAAATGTCCTCAGCTAAACATACAAGTTCGTCCCTTATGATGTCTCCTTTGCACTCCACCCGAGAGCACGGTTCAGCCCGGTCTCTGCCACCCTCACTTCCCCTGAGCCTTCCTCGTCCCTATTTCTACCGGGGAGCTCTTGGAGGACATCGAGGCATTTTCCATCACGTGCCCCAAACTCGTCCGTTCCCAGCTCCACAGCCGCTCCCGCTGTCCAGCCTTTCTGGGCCCAAAATTGGCCCTGCATGGCTGGAGATGTGCAAAGTGCCACAAAGTTGCCAACAACAGAAGTTAAACTCATCGGAACAACAGAAATGTATCCTCTCTCGGTTCTGGAGGCCGCGACCCCAGGGTCAAGGTGTGGGCAGGGCCTCACTCCCACTGGAGGTGCGGGGGAGGGCCCTCCTGTGCGTTCCGCCCCGATGGCTCTGCCGTCTCCAGATCTCCACCAGGCTCAGCTGCGCCACGCGGCTGTCACGTGGCCGTCCCAGAATGTCTTCTCCTCTTCTCATACAGACCCCATTATGGGCTTAGGGTCTCCTCCATCCTATTTTAACTAGCAACATCCGCAAAGACCTTATTGCAAACAATGTCACATTTCGAGGTTCCAGGTGGACATGGATTTGCGGGGAAACCATTCAACCTAAGATACCTGTGTTGGCTTGTTTCCCTTCTCCATCTTATTCTCCACCCACTACAATTTTCCTAGGTGGCCCCCCAAATAAATTCCTTGCATTCAACCAGTGTAGCAAGATCTGTTACTGAGAGAACCTTACCTGACACGGTCCCCCGCTCCGAGCTCCCGGGGACCCACTGAAGACAAGCCCTCCCATGCTGAGCTGTCGTGTACCCCTCTGTGGGTGGGTGAGGATGCTGGCCCCTTCCCGCAAGGTTTTGGGAGGACATGGGAGAGAATGCTGTGGGCTCTGGGCTGAGGGTCACATGCACTTCCTGCTCTGGGGAGTGGGGGCCCTTGGGAGTGACCCCAGTATTTTTCTTGAAGTGGGTGGGCTGCTCAGTTGTCAGCAGTGGTCCTGGTGCCCCTGGGGCAGATGTCGTTTTGGGGGTGTCATTTGCTTCTCTGGGTCTTGACAAGGCACAGGGAGGCCGAGCCCCCCGCCAAGGGTGGAGACTTGCCTCGCAGCAGAGAGCTGGCCTTGGTGGGAAAGGGGACAGCCTGTCCGTCCCAGGGACACCGCCAGTCCACATTCAGGCGGGGAGACAGGGCCAAGGCAGGACATGGTGGAGGCTGCATGCTCGTCCCTACAGACGGTGGCCACGGGGTGGGGCAGCAGCGCTGAGCAGGACATCTCACTCCACGTGATTTATTCTCACACAGCCGCTTCGGAGGAAGGCAGAGATGCGTCTGCTCCCCAGTCCCGGTTTGGCCATCTGGCCCCACACCGCCAAAGGCTGGGGACCATGGGGACCAGCCCCGACCAGGGACGAGGGAGGAGAGAGGTGGTCTGCGATGCTCCCACCAGGGCTGCCAACAAGGCTTGGAGGCCTGAGCACACAGGGCTGGAGAGGGGCGCCTGCAGGCTGCACCGGGGCCGTCGGCCGGGGTCCCCATCAGTGCTCTGCACCCACACGGGCCCAGAAGTCCAGCCAGCCAGCGGGGCTGGGCTGGGCCTGGCAGGCCTTGGAGCCAGCAGGGTGGAGGAGGCTGGTTTCCAGGATGGAATGTGCAGAATGGCGGGCAGGCACCTGGCTACGCCCCACGACATGTCCTGGCGCCACCCACCTCCTTGGGCCCTCAGTTTTCCCCTCATAAATTGGGAGCAGCAGTGGGTGTGAGGCCGTTTGGCCCGGGAGCAGCCGGCCTCTCATCACAGCTGACTGCTTCCGGAACACCGGGAGCCCCTGGGACCCCTCAGACTCTCCTGGGGACCCCCTGGAACCCCTCAGGACCACGGGGAGCCTCTTAGGGGTCACGGCCACATCATCTGGGGAAGATGGAGATGCTGAGGTGACAGGTGGACAGGCCTGGAGCGAATCCCTCTGGAGCACCCAAGAACAGCGTCCCCAAGCCTTCACCACAGCTGTTGGCAGATAGAGCACCTGCTATGAGCCAGGCCCCATTGTGGGTTCTGCGTCCTGCCCTGGGAGCCTCTGTGCTACATGGGGGGTTCAACAACAGGGCACATATCCGAGCAAACAGTGGAGAGGCTGATGCGCAGCGCATCCAGCAGGGTCTCAAAAAGACCAGCGGGAGGTGGGAAGGAGGTGGGTCCAGGGCTGGGGCCAAGGGCCTGGGTGTGGGGTGTGGGGGACAAAATGACGCCAGATGTGTGCAAGGACCAGGGTCTGCAGGGTGCAGTCCGACCCCGTGCCAGAAATCCACAGGAGGCGTGCCCGCTGTGCCCACTGCATGAACAGGTGGATGAAGACTGAAGGAATGACCGCCAGCTGAGCCCCTTCGCTTGCTTGGGGCAAGTGTATTTCCCTCTCTGGGCCTGTTTCTCTACAGCGAAGACACCTCTGGGCAGTAATTCTTCTCAGCAAGTGGCTGGCTCCTTCCGCTTTCCAGGACCGCAGGGGATGCCACCAGCAACCGCTCTGGGCCTCGTGAGGATGTGTGTTCTGGCAATGGGGTGGTCAGCAGGCCCTGGAACCCTCGACGGGAACCTGGGCTCTGAGCACCATGCAGGTGGTGGAGAGGCCCCTGTGCGCTCACCTCTCCCGTTCCTGTCCCTTTGTCCTCCACTCTTCCTCCCGTGGAAACCGCTCAGGCAGACCCCTCGCTCCCAGCACGGCCCCTGGGCCCGGCATCAGGCTGGGCAGGTGGGCACTGCAGACCCTGTCCCATCCTCCCGTCAGGACCCCAGGGCCTCCTTCCCCACTGGCCCCATTCCCCACAGGAATGGCCTCCTGTGCCTGCAGGGTGGGGGCTGCTGGTGGGACGAGGAGGAAGCAGGTGGAGAGGCTGAAAGCCTCTGCCCTCCGTGGGTGGGCAGGAGCCCAGGCCCTGGGGACAGACGTGCCGCTGGGGGAGTCATCTCTCCAACAGCTGCAAGCCGTAGCCTCTGACTTGCCCATCACAGCTCTTCCTGGAGACCTGCTGGGCGCCCGGGGCCCGTCTCCATCTGCACCCCGACCGACCCCACAGCAGCCAGCCAGGCCCGTTCACACTCCCAAGTCCACCCTGCGGCCCCCACCTCTCAGAGGAATGCCAGAGGAGATGCTGAGGAGACCCGGGGCCAGGCCCTGCGGCCCCCAGCCCGCTCTGCTGGCCCCTCGTGGCCCTGCCCTAGGCCTGGGCGCTCTTCCTGCAGCACCTGCCCAGAAGGGTGGTCTCCCAGGGACCTCCCCTCCTCTGACTGCTCCTCCCACACCTGGGCACCACTCCCCACACTGCAGGAAGTGCGGCTCCACACGGAGGGAATTCCTTCCCTCACAGCCTCAAGGCCTGGTCCAAAACGGGCAGCGGGGGCATGCCTCCCGGGCCTGCTGCAGCCACAGTCTGTGGGGCTATGCTGGCCCCCGGGCTCTCCCATGGACTGCAGCGGACTCTGCAGGGGGGCAGCACGCCTGCTTCAGAGCTGCCCCGCGAGGGCAGGGCCCACCTGAGGTCACCATTGGAACCTGCGTGTGGAGACCCCAGGCTGCTCGGCAGGAGGACAGGGCCCAGAGAACTCACTGGGGGGCCGGCCAGGAAGACCCCAGGTGGGCACCTGCTATGGGGGGCCTAGTTTCACCTCCAACCCCAGTGGAGCGTCGCCATACCCAGCGGGTCAGTCCCAGCTGCTCCCTCAGTCTGGAGTTCTGGGACTCGCAGGACCTCCTATGACTCAGTTTCCTCAGCTGTCAAGTGGGAACGTTCTGGACAGGGTGCCCCTGAGAAGAGCCCAGTAGGCCTGTGGACGTAGGATGTGCTCAGTGAGCGCAGAAAGCAGAGGTCGGAGGAGAAGGGACCAGGGAGAGGGGCCAGCTGGGCCCGGGTGCTTCACTGTCTCCCCCACCCACAGCGGTGGAAGCTGCCCCCGCAGGCCTAGCTGTGCCCTCACCCTCTCCCTGGCCTGACCACCGGCCGGTCCACCTTGGGGCCCTGCCCTGAGGCTGTGCCCAGCTGCTGGGTCCCAGCATTTATTTTTGCAGACCAGCACCGCCCGCGGCGGGCCAGGGACACAGACACAGATCTCCGCCCCCACGTGACGCAGGGGCAGGCCTCTGCTGGCCTCCGCGGAGTTTCTCAGGGAGGTCAGGGATGCCCCTGGCGACCACCGGCCCCTCCGAACAGGGAGGCGGGCTGTGGGACCAGGAGCTGGCAGAGGAGGGAGGTGGGGTCCGGGGCCAGTCACAGTTCAGCTCACGTGGTACAGATGGCATGAGGCGGGCGGCAGGGAGGAAAAGCATGGCTGCAGACCTCCACCAGCGTCCCCGGGCACCCCCAGGACACTCCTTCTGCCTTCCGGAGCTGGCTGCCCCGCACTGGACAGTCCGTCTGCACCCTGCTCCAGGCCACGCTACTGGGGCTCTTCGTGGACACATGCTGGGTGCGTGGGCCTGTTCCTCTGCTTCAGGGAGGTCCCTCCAGGGTCAAGTGCCCCGTGGCCTGCCAGCCCCCAGCAGTCTGGGAGCTCCGCACGCCAGCACAAAGCCTCCGACACCACCTCCCGGGTGGGCACAGGCCCTGCTGTGGGGGCCGCAGAGCTGGGACACCTGGCCGAGGCTCTGCTCACAGGGCCGCTAGGCCCGGGTCCCCGCGGGCAGCCGCGCTCAGGGCGTCCAGCCAGTGCTGCCGCAGGTCCGCTGACAGGGCGCTCAGGTACAAGGACCGCTGGGCCTGCTGTAGCCGCCACACATGCCTGGTGTCCGGCCCCTCCACGGGGTCCAACACGCTCACCGTGCAGCCAGAGAGGGGGATGGTGCGTGGCGGCCAGCCGTCCTGCAGCAAGGGAGAGCTGGGTCAACACCTGGCCTCTGCAGTCCTGGCCCACAGAACACTCTTTCCCACGGGTGATTCTGAGCAGCCGGGGAAACCGAGGCCCAGGATCACAGGAGCCTGAGCAGGGGTGGTCCCAGGCAGCGTGGCCCAGGCCCCTCTGCGCACCATGGGCCTCAGGCTCTGGGTTGCGAGGATCAGGGCACACCCCCAGCACGACCCCGGGGGCAGGTGGGGGACGCACCTGGCTGTCTCCCTGCAGGTGCAGCACCAGCTCCAGGGGGTCTGATGCCGGGATGGTGGCCCACACCTCGCTCCAGGCCACACCGTTATCGGACACCTGCAGGGAGCTGCAGAGCAGGCTGGGCTGGTGGTCCACAGCCACTGGCTTCTGGAGACAAAAAAGGAAGGGCAGGGGCAGCCTCTCTGCAGGTGTCACCCTCATGGGCGGGGGCAGGTCTTGCCTCCTGGGAACATGCTGGACAAGAGCCTGGGCCAGCCTGACCTGCCCCAGGGTCACCACAAGGCCTCTGGGTATCAAGCTGGACCCTCCAGGGGACTGAGACTATGAGTGGCTCAAGGCCAGAAATAAGGAAAAAATAGGGAAAATGGAAAAGCTGGAACCAGGGTGTGGCTCTCAGGGAAGGGCTGTTTCAGTTGAACACACACCAGGCACCTACCACGTATGCACCCACACCGCGCGCACCAGACACCTAGCACGTGCACACACCACGCCCACCACGCACCTACGTGTGCACACACTGTGAACACGCGCACCACACACCTACCACGTGCGCACACACACCGCGCCCACCGCGCACCTACGTGTGCACACACACCACGCCCACCACACACGTAGCATGTGCACGCACATGCACCGCACCTACGTGAGCACACACACCGTGAACACGCGCACCACACACCCAG
>NW_023270615.1:20627824-20628256 GCF_011800145.1 Mirounga leonina
ACACACACCACGCCCACCACACACCTAGCACGTGCACGCACACGCACCGCGCCCACCACGCACCTACGTGTGCGCACACACTGTGAACACGTGCACCACGCACCTACCACGTGCACGCACACACCGCACCCACCACACACCCAGCACGTGCACGCACACGCACCGCACCCACCACGCACCTACGTGTGCGCACACCGTGAACACACGCACCACACAGCTAGCACATGCACGCACACACACCGCGCCCACCGCGCACCTACGTGTGCACACACACACCACGCCCACCACACACCGAGCACGTGCACACACACGCACCGCGCCCACCACGCACCTACGTGTGCACACACCGTGAACACGCGCACCACACACCTACCACGTGCACACACACACCGCGCCCACCACGCACCTAGGTGTGCACACACCGTGAACACG
>NW_023270615.1:20628266-20638707 GCF_011800145.1 Mirounga leonina
CACACACCGTGAACACGCGCACCACACACCCAGCACGTGCACACACGCACCGCGCCCACCACACACCTACCACGTGTGCACACACACTGCGCCCACCACGCACCTACGTGTGCACACGCGCACCACACACCGCACCCACCGCGCACCTACGTGTGCACACACACACCACGCGCGCCACACACCCAGCACGTGCACGCACACGCACCGCGCCCACCACGCACCTAGCACGTGCACACACACACACCACGCGCACCACGCACCTATGTGTGCGCACACCGTGAACATGTGCACCACACACCCAGCACGTGCACGCACACAGTCTGTCCTGGCACAAAGGGCAGCAGCGGCTCTGGGAACACAGCCTGCAGAGGCTGCCAGGGACAGGGCCCCCGTCAGGAGGCTCCCAGCGTCTGGCCTGCCTACCTCCGTGCTGTGCTTGGGCCCCTCGGCTGCCGCCTCAGGGCTGGGGCTCTCAGGTACCGCCTGCTGCGTCAGGAAACACTCTCGGCAGACGCGGCTCTGCCTGCCATTCTCAGCCTTGAACTCGGAGCACTTCCCACAAATGACCTGCAGAGCAGAGGGCACCTGTGACCCCGCCTCCTGGGACAGAAGACCGTCCAGAAGAGGCTGGAGGGGCCACAAGGCCAGGAGGGACATAGCATATGGAGAGGAAGGGCTTCTCTGCAGGAGACTTGTCAGAGGACAGGGACCCAAGTGCTGGCCATCCAGGACTTGCCTCCTCTTCTGGAGGGTCCCGGGGTCTGTGTGCACAGAAAGAAGACTGGGAAGAGGCACCAGGCATATGGAATGATGCTCAACATCACTAATCATCAGGGAAATGCAAACCAAAGCCACAGTGAGATATCAGATACCACCTCACACCTGTCAGGATGGCTAGTACCCAAAATACAGACAATAAGCGTTGGTGAGGATGTGGAGGAACCAACCCCTTGTGCACTGTTTGTGTGAATGCAAGATGGTAGTGCTGCTGTGGAAAACATATCCACTCCCCACAAAACACTGAAAATAGAGTTACCCTATGATTTAGCAATTTCCATGATTTCTACTGATTTCTATTTCTATTTGTGGTTGGACTCCTGAGTGGATGGATGGATGGATGATGACCCACCCACTCACCCATCCATCCACACATCCACCTATCCATCCATCCTCCATTCACCCACCCACTATCCATCCATCCATCGATCCACCCACCCAGCATCCACCATCTGTCCATCCTCTATTCACCCATCCGTCATCCCATCCAGCCACTCACCATGCATCCACCCACCCACCTGTCCACCCACCCATCTATCCTTTATCCACCCACCCTCTACGCACCATCCATTCACCCACCCATCCATTCATCTATCCACTTACCTATCCAACCACCTATCTGTCCATTCATCTACCTATCCATCCATCCATCCATCCATTCATCCATCCATCCATCCATCCATCTACCTATCCAACCATCCTCCATCCATCCATCCATCCATCCATCCTCCCTCCATCCATCCATCTTCCATCTATCCACTACTCACACACCCATCCATCACCCATCTATCCATTCATTTGAGGACTCATCCATTTATGTCTCCTTCCCCCAGTGTTTTAAGGTTTCATGCAAGGGCATGACAATGAACACCACACCCGGCACAGTCTGCTGATGCCTTTTGGAAAACCAGTTTTAAGGCAGTTCTGTGCTAAGACCCACCTGCTAACATAAATTCCATTTTAATAACCTAACCTAGAAACATTTGAATCAACAAGAGTCCTTTTATCAGGAATAACCTTCCCTTTCAATATCAAGCCCATCCTAAAGAGAAAGGGTTTTGGGGGGCTCTGTGAGGAGAAATGGAGATGGTGATCACTTGGGGTGCCAGCTGAAGGTGGCCCCACATCCCACAGGCCCAGTCAACCTTCAGCACCCTTGGAGCACCTGGATCAAAGTGGCAGGAGGGAGCTCCCCGCATGGCTGCACCCCGCACCTCCCCAACCCCTGCCTCCTCACAGGGCAGGAGGTCACTCTCACCCCCTCCTCCCAGCCACCCAGCGCTGAGCTCTGTGGTTCCAAGTCTGGCACTTTCGCAACCACAGCAGTGTTGGTCAGACACCGGAGCTGACCAGAGAAAGGGGGTTAGCGTCGACTTCAGACGGGATGGCGCCGGTCTGCTCGTGGTGGGCGGAAGCTGCACGGAGCTGTGCCCACCCACACTCACCGCCCCACACAGCTTGCACCGATGCTTCCTCTTGGTGATGGAGTTGAAGGTCTCGCCACAGCTCCTGCAGCCCTGCTTCTCCTTGTCGCGCCTGGTCTTAGCGGACCCTCTCCTGGGCTCGAGCTATGGGAGACACGTGTGCAGGGGCAGCTCAGTGAGCACGCGGACGGCGCATGCAGAGCAAAACGCAGGAGGGAACGAAGCTGGGGTGTCGTCACCTCAGCCCCTGCCCAGCCCTGCTCCCCAGGCTGCCCTGTGGTCACCGTCACACACGCCGAGGGCCTAAGTGGGTCTGGAACTCTGCCTGGACCCACCTGGCCCACAGGGAGGCCAGCGACAACCTGGTGGGTCTGAAGAGACGGGGCCCAGAGCCCGCGCTGGGGAATGGTCTGTCCAGCCTGGCGTGGCCTGCTCCGTGGCCCCGAGGCTCGGGGGCTGCCCTGGGCCCGCCTGACCGCTCGAGGGGCGGGTTGGGGCTGCGCTCCCCTCCACCTCCGCCAAGCTGACTGGTCCTCCCACCCAGGAGCTGACAAGGGGAACAACAGGAAGTCAGGAAACTCAATGTGGTTTGTGTTCAGAGAGCTTAAACAAGCTTTAGGACAAGTCATGAGAACACTGCAAATGCCTTTCAACAAGCTGGGCCAGGTCCGCAGGAACCTCAGACCCCTTGCAGAGGGGGGGCGGGCTGGGAGGGCAAGGGCAGGGCTCACTTTCCTCCATCTCCTTAGTCTTTACAAACAAGCGCTGATTTCCCTCTTTGTCAAACACGTATTAACTCTGATGCGTCCGAAACTAAGGGAGCGGCCTGGGCACGCCAGGCAGAGTTGAGGCCACAAAGGGGACGTGGTTTAAAGCTGGCCCTGGTGCGGCTCAGGGAGAAGGACCCAAGGGCAGAGCGGCTCAGGCAGAGAATAGAGCTTCTGCCACAAAGGGGATGGAGGAGCAGAGAGACGAGACGGGGAAGCACACCCAGACGCGCCTCCTCGCCATTTGCGGCCAGGGGAACCTTCTAGCGGTTGTTCGACAAGAACATCTTGCAAAAGAGGAAGAAAGGCGGTAAACAAGTAGAAAGCAGACCGGACCCCTGCCCCGTCGCTGCCACCCAGCCGCACCGTGGAAGCTGGCCGGGGGGGAGGGCGAGGCTGCGTGCTGTGCCCCCGGCCCCAGTGATACCACTTGTGTCCGGGACCCCAGCCCCACGGAGGCAAGGGCTTTCACATGAGCAGGGGCAGGCGGGAGCAGGTGCAGCATGAGGCTTCGGTGGGGGCTCAACGGGGTCGCCGGCTGAGCCTCGGTTTCCCCATCTCGGGAGGAGTTGTACAAGGTGGGGGACAGCCCCCAGGCCCTGCCCTGCCCCTCATCAGCCATGAGACCACGGATGATGGTCTCCTCTCTGAGCCTCAGTGTCCCCACCTCTACGGTGGGGTTAGCTCATCACTTCACGTGGATCCTGACTTTGCCAAGCTCCCCTTACGTCCCCACTTCTCTCCACCCGCCTCGGGTCCCCTCTCCTGGAGACCATCTCAGGACTGCTCAGGGCAGACATGGGAGGGGAGCTGCCTGGGGCCTGGGCACAGGCAGGGAAGGAGAGACGAGGGGAACTGGCCATCCTTGAGGCCTGCCATGGCCCAGCAGCCCCCACCCTACCCTCCACCATCCCTCAGGGTGGCCCCACTGTCCCTGTCTTCCAGGTGAGGACCCCAAGGGCCTGGGAGGTGGGAGTGGTCAGCAGCAGGGTGGCTGAGCCCAAGAGCAGAGCCCCGAATCACTGATGCCAGGCGGCCACGGGGGTGTCCCGGGGGGACAGGGGCAGGACAAGGGCCGGAGGAGAGGGCTGGCCCATGAGGGCCGGAGGAGGCGGCTGTGTTGGGGCTGGGGTGTGAGGCCAGGTTCACCACCTGCAGGCCAGCAGGACAGAGGGCGGCGCAGGATGGGGACTGAGGGGCAGCAACCAAGCGGAGCCCTGCACCAGCTCCCTCGGTGCTGTGGACTGTAGCCCAGCGTGTCCACTCCGGATGCTGCTCCAGCCCGGGCCGAGCAGGCTCCCGACACGGGGGTCAGCAGCCCACCCGCACAGCTTAGGATGGGTCTTCTTGGCTCACTCAGCACACTCCCCTTCTGGACAGGTTATCAGACGCACAGATGAGAAGGGGTGCTCAGGCTTTCTGTTTGGATGCTGGGACATCGAAAGCCCGGGTCAAGTCCTCAGACAGGTACAGAACCGCGGCATCCACGAGTCTCCACCCGAAACACCCAACGTGCTGGGGCGCGGGAGGTGGTCTCTGCCAAGGGCAGGGGTCTGATTCACGCGGGTGTTTTCAGTTCCACAGCACAGAAGCAGGAGAACCGTTCAGGTAAGAATCAGGCCCCGAGGGTGGCTTGACAACCAGCCTCCGATGGCACCTCCCAGTGGGCCCTGGGTCCTGCAGGCTGTGGACAAAGGCCCTGTCCGGCCCTTCTGCTCCTTGTGGACAGCTCTGTCCAGAGCTCCAGAGGGTGGGCTTGGGGTGGAAGGGCAGCGCTAGCTTTGTGCACCCCCAGGTCGTGGCCGGCTGGTGGGCTGGGGCCTGGCTCGGCATCTTACAGGTGTGCACATGTCCCCCCACAGGTCTGAGCCCCGGGAAGCCTCTCTGTGAAGAGTTACATGACCTCTGCAGAGCACACAAGGCTTGAGCCACCTTGCGAAACTTCCTGGCCTGGGCTGAGCTTCTCTTAGGAAAGGGGGGCTTGCGGAACCGTGTGTTTGAGGACACCAGGGCTCAGGGAAGGAGACCAGCAGTCACGTGGGAGTTTACCTTCCTCTCTAAGTGTGCTAAGAACAAGCTTAAATCTACAGCAAGGATCAGTCTTTTGGTGTCAGAATGAAAACTCATTTTTGAACACCTTCTACAAATGCACACTGAGCAGGTCTACATCAGGCCCCGTACGGCCAGACCTTCGCCCACACTGAGCGGCTCCAGGTCCAACAACAGCTCTGCTCACAGCACACACCAGTGAGAAAAGCACGGGACCACCATCTGTTACTGTGTGTGTTGTGGGTTCTGGGCAGGCGCAAAGGCCCTGGGGCAGGGTGGAGCGAGAGGAGCGAGGGCCAGGAGGCTGAGGAAGCCGCCCAGGGGGTTCACAGGCTGTGACAGGCCCAGCCCTCCCCCACTGCCCATGCCACTTCCATGCAGCTTGCCTCAATGACACTAATTACTGGGGACCGCATTCCACTCCCCAGAGCCGTGAGGCAGCTGCTCCGCTTGAATAAGGGGCTTCCTCCTGTCCTTTGGCCCCTACACCCATCATGCCCCCCAAATGCTCCATCCTTCCCTGGAGCTCAAAGCTTCTCAAGATGCTCCCAGCGCCCAGTAGCCCGAGGACATGGGTTGGGGGCCCGGGTTCTGCTCTCGTAAGGAGCGGGCGCTGCAGCGTCTGGGTGCACGTGTCCTGCCCCCCAGCACGGGCCAAGGTGGGAGACAAACGTATGCTTACTAAAAATTCAGCCCATGCCAGGAGCCCTGCCCCCTGTGGCCAAGGAGACAATGGCCGCCCCCAGAAAGCCCCTTCCAGGGCCCCCTTCCCAGTGCGGGGTTTGGAGCAGAGGCTGGACCTGCCCAGCAAGCCTCTCTCTAAGGCGGGGCTGCCCAGAACAACAACCAACCCACAAGGGCGGCATAACCTCACTGGGCGAACTCTGGGCCTCGGTGCTGAATTTGGGAGGCTCATTAGCAGCTCTAGGCTGTCCGAGGGGCAGCACCAGCTGGGGGACGGGGGCCTGGGAGGTGGGGAGAGGCTGGGAGGTCGGGGAGCACGGGGGCCTCAGGAGCAAACCCGTCTGGGGCTCAGGCTGGGGCTCAGGTGGACAGCCCCAGTGTGGGCCTCCAGCCCTTCCCCACCAGCCTGTCCAGGAGCGTCCCCTGGCAGCTTGCAGGGGCCACACCCGCCTGGAGTCTCAGGGCACGCCTCACAGCAGGGCTCACGGCCGGTGGGCCAGCGGTCAATAACCATGCCCCCCTGTACTGGACGCTCACGATGGGCAGGCACACACACTCAGCCTCTGACCTAACCCCACACAGCTGGCAGAGAGGAGGGGCTCCAGCGTGTCCACGGCCTGCCCCTGGTGGGGGGACATGGCGCAGGCTGCCCAGCCCCCTCCCTGCCTGCACTGCCCCAGGTGGAGAGAAGGTGAGCAGACGTGCATGGGGGTCCTGGGCACCACCGCCCTCCTAGGCCTGCAGCGAGGACCTCCCTCCATCCTCCTGGGCCCCAGAGATGGGTCAGACACCGCCTCTGGGAAGCCTTCCCTGAGAGTACCCCTGCCTGTCCTCCTGACCCCCAGGGCCAAGGTGCTGACCTCTCCTCTTCGGATGGCCCAGCTGCCTAAGGATCAGGCACCACCTTGAGTCGTTTTAATCACGTACTTTCCACACAAGGTGAAGGGCACAGCTGCGTGACCTCCACCCAACTGACCTAACGAAGGCCTGGGTCCCAGCAGGCTCCCCCAGCCCCTCCCAACCTGGCCAGAGGCTATCACTGTGGGGACAGGTCATCTGGGGGTGGCTCGCCCCTTGACCTCACCCCAGAGGGCTCCCCAGTCTGACCCTGCCCCGGAGGGCTCCCCAGTCTGACCGCCGTCCCAGAAGGCTCCCCGGTCTGACCCCGCCCCGGAGGGCTCCCCGGTCTGACCGCCGCCCCAGAAGGCTCCCTGGTCTGACCCCGCCCCAGAGGGCTCCCCGGTCTGACCCCGCCCCGGAGGGCTCCCTGGTCTGACCTCACCCTCTACCGCCTGCCCTTGCCAAAGCTGGGGGCTCACTCACCCCTGCAGTACCCCCTCCACCGCTGGCTACCACCGCAGGCTCCTCCAAGCTGGTGCCCACCACCTGGAGGGAACAGAGACGGCCGGCAGGAGTGGGGGTCCCTGGCCACGGGCTGACATCCAGTGCAGCACTGACCACGGACAGCATCCCCCAGCCCTTCCGTCCAATCACAGGGTCAGGAGAAAGAAAATCGGGCCCAGTGTTTGCTGTGACTCTGGGGAGGCGCTCCTCCCTGGCCCAGTGTGGGACGCCCCTGGAGGCCTGCAGCCCCCCCTCCCTGCACCATCATGCCACCCTCAGGAGGCGGCCCTGGGTTCTAGCTCCATCCTCAGGCCTTCTGGGGGTGGGGGCCGCCTGGCTCCTCGGGTACCACTTTAACCACAGGGATGGTTCTGAGTCCATGAGGCCTCTGTTCAAGGCAGCCTGGGAGGGATGCAAACTTTTCTTCTAAAATATATTCAGAAAGCGAGAAAAACAGAGTAGATTTGATGCAAACATTAGGTGGCCAATAAGGCCGTGGGGAGGGCCAGCCAGGCCTGGTGCAGGGGACATGGGGTTGCTAGGCTGGGCTAGGCTGGGCATCCTTGGTTTCAAGAGTGCCTGTGGTGGGGCGCCTGGGTGGCTCAGTCGTTAAGCATCTGCCTTAGGCTCAGGTCATGATCCCAGGGTTCTGGGATTGAGCCCTGCATCGGGCTCCCTGCTCCGCGGGAAGCCTGCTTCTCCCTCCCCCTGCTTGTGTTCCCTCTCTCGCTGTCTCTCTCTCTCTCTGTCAAATAAATAAATAAAATCTTAAAAAAAAAAAAAAAAAAGAGTGCCTATGATGGACCACTCTGGAAAACAGTATGGAGGTTCCTCAAAAAGTTGAAAATAGAGCTACCATACGATCCAGCAATTGCACTACTGGGTATTTACCCCAAAGATACAAAAGTAGGGATCCGAAAGGGTACGTGCACCCTGATGTTCATAGCAGCAATGTCCACAATAGCCAAAGTGTGGAAAGAGCCAAGATGTCCATCGGCAGATGAATGGATAAAGAAGATATGGTATATATACACAATGGAATATTATGCAGCCATCAAAAGGAATGAGATCTTGCCATTTGCAATGATGTGGATGGAACTAGAGGATATTATGCTAATCAAAATAAGTCCGTCAGAAAAAGACATGTATCATATGATCTCACTGATATGAGGAATTCTTAATCTCAGGAAACAAACTGAGGGTTGCTGGAGTTGGGGGGTGGGAGGGACGGGGTGGCTGGGTGATAGACATTGGGGAGGGTATGTGCTATGGTGAGCACTGTGAATTGTGTAAGACTGTTGAATCACAGACCTGTACCTCTGAAACAAATAATACATTATACGTTAAAAAAAAAAAAGAAGAAAAAGAAGAAGAAGATAGCAGGAAGGGAAGAATGAAGGGGGGGAAATTGGAGGGGGAGATGAACCATGAGAGACTATGGACTCTGAGAAACAAACTGAGGGTTCTAGACGGGAGGGTGGTGGAGGGATGGGTTGGCCTGGTGATGGGTATTAAAGAGGGCACGTTCTGCATGGAGCACTGGGTGTTATATGCAAACAATGAGTCATGGAACACTACATCTAAAACTAATGATGCAATGTATGGTGATTAACATAACAATAAAAAATTAAAAAAAAAAAAGAGTGCCTGTGGTGGGAGGTGGGAGTGAGGGACCCTTACTCTGAAGGCATCGGCAGTTGTGCCCACAGGAGGGGGCTGTGGCCCAGGGGGCCCCCAATGGGCAGCTGCAGCTGACTTCCCCCACCTGGCCCTGGGCAAGGGACCCTGCCTCCTGGCTCTCCTCAGCCCCAGGGTGGCTCCGTATGAGAACAAGCGAGCTGCCCCCCGCTGATAAGATCCCAGCCCCACCTCACACGCACCTTCATGCAGCGCATTCTTCCTGCCTGCCCCGCATGAGGCCTGGCCCCCATGTCAGTGCTCAGCAAAGGACAGACAGAGAGCACTGCCCACCTGCTAGCCCCCAGTGGTCCTTGGCACAGGGAGAGATATCAGCCCTTCTGCAAGGGGCCTGGGGCACATCCCCTCCAGGTCCCTCCCTTGACCCTAGGTCGCTGTGCTCACAGGGGAATCTGGAGCGAGGGAGGGGTCCTCGTCCTGGCTGAAGGAGCCACTGAAGGCCTTGAAGGTCTGGCTGTTCTGCCTGTGCCTCTCGATGGTGGCCTCGATGACCTGGGACAGAAACCACAGAGAACGAGGGCCCTCAGCGAGCTCGTCCTGGAGGGCAAGGACCAGCACACCGCTGTCCCCACGGACAGGTCCTGTGGTCACGCACGTCCCTGACCGACCAGACACAGGTCCCAGCCCACCCCACATGAGGCTGGTGCCCTCCCACAGCGTTCCAGGCTGCCACGGATGCTTCCTGGACACTCTGTGCAGATTTGCAGACATGGTTCCGTTTCCTGCATTGGCATGTCCCCCTCATGTCTGTTTGAATTTCCTTTTTCTCTCCTTGCGCAAATTTCTCTTCTATGAATTCTGGAAGCCACGAGGCCTTCCCAGTCAGTGCTGTACCAGGCTCCTTGCCTCAGCCTCTGCTCTGACCTTTGCCCTCATGGGCTTTGGTCTCTGTCCCCTGCGTCCCCACTGCAGCTGGTCCTGAGCCAAGTCTGCTCTGGCTACCCCAGGACAAGCACCACCTCCCTGCCTGGCTACCTCTGGAAGCACAGGTCCCACCCTCTAAGCCCAACTGCCCGTCCCACGTAATCGCTGCTCCAGCTGGCTGGCAGTGGGGAGAGGGTGATGGTCCCCTTGGGCCCTCCAGGGAGCGCAGATCCAGCCCCGGGGTGAGGGTCCCTCCCTGCTTGCCCGCCTACAGCCCTTCGCGTTGGCTTATTTACTGCGGTGCTACACAACTGAACGGACTGAAAAGCTGGTGGCGTCTGAAGGTACTCAGTGAGGGTACTTCATCACTTTAAGGCGGACGGACAGGTAGGCAACGCCTGGGGAGTCACAGGGCCACTCCATCCCTTGCTCCAGCATGAAATGACCATACTGCACAAGAATTTGGTCATCTGATTACTTTAAAATTTTAGGAGCTTCACCTGAATCCATTCTTTTTTCTCCTCTTCCGTCCTATGAAAACAAACACAGTATCTTATTAACCTGGTCTTAAACACTATTAACCACCACACTCCTCTCAATCCTGGGGCACATGCCCGAGCTGCTCACAGCCCCCAAGTGCAGCATAAGGCCTGGAAGACCATCCTTGAGTGCTCTGGTACACTGTGGGCAGGTGTGTCCAGGTGGACTCAGGTGTGGGGTCAAGTGTGTCCACGTAGGGTCAGGTGTGATCAGATGGGGCAGGTGTGGTCAAGTGTGTCCAGGTAGGGTCAAGTGTGTCCAGGTGGGGTCAGGTGTGATCAGGTGGGGCAGGTG
>NW_023270615.1:20638717-20641535 GCF_011800145.1 Mirounga leonina
TGTGATCAGGTGGGGCAGGTGCGGAGTCAAGTGTGTCCAGGTGGGGTAGGTGTGGAGTCAAGTATGGCTAGGTGGCATCAGGTGTGTCCAGGCCTATCCAGGTGCAGTCAGATGTGGCTAGACAGGGTCATGTATAGGCAGGTGTGGTCAGGTGTGGTCTGCAGACCCCTCTGCTGTGGATGTAAGTCAATACCTCCCTGGACCACAACAGGTCTTACAAAGATCTCACATCACTGGTGGAAATGAGAGACAGGGTCTCCCGCACACTCGCCCCAGTGAGAGCACAAGCCTGTCACACACCACAGGGGGTGTGACAATGGCCCCAAAACTTAAAGCAGATGTGCTACCCTTTGAGCGACAGCTCTACCTCAGGAATCTTTCTGACGGACAGAAGGACTAATGCACAAAACGGGTGTGAGGATTGCTGCTTGCAGCACCTTTTGCCACAGCAACCCGGATGGAGCCTGGGTGCCTGTGAGCAGGAACTGGTCGGTGAGTGTGATGGAGAATTACGTTGCTTCTGGAAATGGAGCTTGGCTATGGGATGATTTCTGGCAAATTAAGTGAAGAAAGCAAGAAGCAGAACAGGCTATACGGTAAACAGTCGTGTGTGATTTTAAAACTTGAGACACGTTCGTACACGCAGAAGTCTGGGAAGGACACCTCTGCTGGTGGGGGGAAGAGGAAGGCAGACGCTCAATTTTCATCAACTTCCCTTTAGAACGGTTACATTTTAAACGACAAATAAGAGAGTAAGATAAACCAAAAACAACACATCGCAAGATTATCGTGTTTAGAAAAGGAAGCCATCAGCTAAAACGTCAGCTCATAACAGCAGACGCAGGGACGGCCGCCCGTACCGAGTCTGCAGCTCCAGGGACCGTCTCCTTCCCGTTATGATGAACGTGTGGGCTGCATTTGGCTTGACGATATCCTGCACCTTAGAGGCCCAAGGGCCAAGGACAAAACAAAACAACCGGTTGTTTAGCGGGCCCTGAGCGGCAGCCCCGTGCTCTCAGACACGGAGGTCTTTCTTGAGGAGGAGGCAGCCAAACCCTCCCACCTGCAGGGCTTCCCAGCAAGGCGGCCAGCCACCAGCCCCGGACAAATGGAAGCTTTCTCACCACAGCACCTGAAGGCCCCTGAGAGAGGAATGGGAATCTTAAAAGGGCCACGAGGCTCTGTACCACTCTGCAGGGGTCTCTGATCCACCAGCCCCTGTGATGGGAAGCCTCCTCTCATCCCCAACACCCCACCCCCAAGACACTGGGCTGGATGGATGTGGCCCTGAGGCCCCCCACTGTCAGCACCACAGCCCGGCTGTGGGAGATGGGGAGATGGGGGCCCAGCCAGAATCTGGGATGGGGCCTCACAGCAGGAACTTCCCAAATGCCCCAGAGTTGAGAGCTTCTGTGTTAGCACGTCTAGTTACCTACCCACCACTAATTTCTTACATAAAAACACCTACAAGAATTTCTTCTAACAATGACAAAAAACATTTTTTTCCATAGTTTTTACTTTAAAGGGTGTTTCTTATGCTGGGGCTCAAAAATTTCAAAGTAAGAAGGATTTTTCCTGTATCACTAAGGCAAACCTTCACATTTTAAAGCTGAGTACTGGATTTAGTCAGTACTTGTAAAGTGGTGGTTAATTCAGAGCCCTCCCTACAGGAGAGGGGGCAGATTCCAGCTCTGTGGACCCTGTGCAGGAGACACTGAGAGGCTCAGGAAACAAGGGACGGCAAGGACAACACGTCACCTGGACCCTGGGCCTGCAGAACCTCATCTGGACTCTAAGACGGCCCAGGAGAGGAGAGTGTATGGACCAGGGGACCAGGAACTGGGCAGGGAGGGCACCCCGTCCACTTTCACCCCAAGCTTCGCCTTCTGGTTTGTAAATGGGGCTCTAAGCACCCACCTCATAGGAACAGAGGTTGGCCCAGACTCCAGTGCTGCCCTTTGTCCTGCAAGCACAGGGCAGCGGCACCCGGGCAGGGAGGCCAAGCAGAAGGACAGGATCCTGCTTACGTCATGCACAATGCCAGGCTGAGTGGCACTCAGAAATGCTCAGGCCACATGTGTGTCACAGACAGAACCGAAGTTCGAAAAGTGGGTGGCAGGCCAGGTGCACAGTGGTGACCACCCTCCAGCAGCCAGAGCTCAGTGTCCCCACCCTGCCCAGTGCCCTGCCAGGGGAGCTGGTGACAGGGAAGGGCTCACCCACCTGGAGGCCCGAAATGTCCATTTTCTCCCGGACACTGAACTTCTGGCCCATGAGCCGCAGTTTGGGCACACAGTAAAGGATCATGCTGTTGAACTGCAATCGGGACAGGTACAGGGTGAGGGGTGCCAGGAGGCCCGACAGAGAGGAGGCAGGCCAGGGCTCTGCAGCTGGGCTGGGCAGGGCGTGGCCCCGTGGTGAAGGGCGTGGCAGATAGTGTTGGGCACGGCTCTGTGGTGAAAGGCGTGGCGGGGAGGGCGGGGGCGTGGCTCTGTGAAGGGCGCGGCGTGGCGGGGAGGGCGTGGCGTGGCTCTGTACCAAGGGCGTGGCAGGGAGGGCGTGGCGTGGCTGTGGTGAAGGGCATGGTGGGGAGGGCAGGGGCGTGGCTCTGTGGTGAAGGGCGTGGCGGGGAGTAGCTCTGTAGCCAAGGGCATGGCGTGGCAGGAGCGTGGCTCCGTGGTGAAGGGCGTGGTGGGCACGTCGCTCTGTAGTGAAGGCCGTGGTGGGGAGGGCAGCGGCGTGGCTCTGGTGAAGGGCGGGGGCAGGGGCGTGGCCCTGTGGTGAAGAGCGTGGTGGGGAGTGGCTCTGTAGCCAAGGG
>NW_023270615.1:20641545-20641633 GCF_011800145.1 Mirounga leonina
ACGGCGTGGCAGGAGCGTGGCTCCGTGGTGAAGGGCGTGGTGGGGAGGGCAGGGGCGTGGCTCTGTGGTGAAGGGCGGGGGCGGGGGG
>NW_023270615.1:20642033-20678445 GCF_011800145.1 Mirounga leonina
GGCCCTGTGGTGAAGAGCGTGGTGGGGAGTGGCTCTGTAGCCAAGGGTACGGCGTGGCAGGAGCGTGGCTCCGTGGTGAAGGGCGTGGTGGGGAGGGCAGGGGCGTGGCTCTGTGGTGAAGGGCGGGGGCGGGGGGCGTGGCTCTGTGGTGAAGGGCGTGGCGGGGAGGGTGGGGGCGTGGCTATGTAGTGGGGGGGTGGGAGCCGGGGGCGGGGCCTGACCAGGAAGAGGTGGCGGTCCTGCGCCGTGCCGTTCTTGGCCGACAGCTTCTGGATGGGGCCCTCCTTGATCAGCTCGTTGGCGGGGTTGACGATGTCCTCCTCCCCACCCAGTCGCTCGTACACCTCCAGGAGCTTGTGCATTTTCTCCTGTGAGAGAGACAAGCCTCAGGCCCGTGGCGGCCGCAGGGGGACCCCGGGGTGAGGGGAACCCCGCCCTGCAGGCGTGGCCCGGAATCAGGGAACCAGGACGGGGCGACGAGCAGGTGTGCTGCAGGTGGGAAGGAGTCCACCCTGGGGGGGGGCCTCGGGCCTTGTCCGCACCCCTCAGAGATGGAAACCCACGGGGGCTCCCCCAAACGTCCACAGGCTCCAAGAAGCAGTTCTATGGCCTCCATCAGATTCAGTCGTGGGGAGGTGGGAAGGGAAATTTGACAGAAAGGACCCAGAGTGAACCATGACCTGTCTGGGTTGCAGTGGACACCCCACCGTGGGCCTGATCTCAGGCTGGTCTGTCCCAGGGGCCCCAGAACAAACCTGGGGACAGGCAGCTAAGGAAGACACGGGACTGGACCACACGTGGCAACGGTCATGCTAAAGTGAGCGGCTGCCTCTCGTTTCTCACGTTTGAGAGACGTGGGGTCACACAAATACTTCACTTTTCTTCCTCTCAAAAAACAGCAGTGCCCGTGTGAAAATAGGTCTCAGGACTGGGAGACACTGGGGCTGGGTGGGGACTGTGGCGGCCTAGGGAAGGGCTGAGGGCACAGGCTGTGGGGCGGGGCTTACAGCGTTTCCCAGTAAAGCCAGGAGTTTGGATCCTCCTGTGACCCACCCTGATCTGTAATCCTCGGAGAGGACTTAGAAATTCTCCCACAGGCCACACAAGGGACAGGGCCACCTGGGTCACCACAGGGCGTGGGCTCCCGGAGAGCTCCCGCATCCGCAGACCCCAGGCTTCGGAGGTGGAACATCAACAGGGGATGCCGTCCCCTCCACCTCTGCGCTGTGTCTGGAGGTGGGGCCCTCGGGAGGGGAAGTTTAGACGAGGTCACGGTCTTGGGGGTGGGGACCCCACAATGTGGTCGCAGCACTGACAGACACCAGGGAGCACGCTCTGCCTGCCATGCAGATGCAGGAGGAGACCCCACCCACACACCAGGGATGGAAGCTGCTGGTACCCAGCTGTGAGATACACAGTGTGGCATGAGCCCGTCTGTGGGATCTTGTTCCAGCAGCTGGAGCGGGCTAAGAGGGAGCCACAGAGCTAGTAACAGACAGGCCTGTCTGGCTCGCGGTGGAGCCCCCGTCCACGGCTGGGGTGCCTGCAGTGGGGCCCTCGGGCGTCCTCCAGGAGCCCCACACTCACCATTTTCCGAATGGCGGCATTGGAGTGGTTGGCAGCGGTGGAGATGAGCTCCAAGGACCCTGCAGGAGCAAGACGTGGAGTCAGGCTGCAGGGTGCCTGCTGGCCTCTGCAGGGTGCCTGCTGGCCTCGGCAGGGGCTGCCCTGCTCCCACCCTTCCCTGAGGGTGTCCGGGGCTGCTCACAGGCCTGGCCCAGGCAGAGGTGGGGCCCTGCAGACACAGTCCGTTTGGTGAGGGGGTCTGCTGGGGCTGGCACCCTACGCCCCATGCTGCCCCCCAGCCCCACGAGGCCCTTCCTGGGCCTGAGCTCTGCCAGCATCCAGCCCCCTCCCCAGAACCAGGGTCCTCCCCTCACACGGCAGTGGGGGTGAGGCGGTTTTCCCCTCGCAGTTACTTCCCGAGATGTGCCTGGGGGGCACTTGGCGATCTGCCCCACTCTGCCCCTGCCCCTCTCTCTCCTCTCTCTCCGTGGGTTTCCAGCAGGGGCCCCAGCTACCACTGCCCAGCAGCCCCACGGCCTGGCGGCAGCTGGGCTCACTTTCCGCATCCTTCCGGTCGGGGGCGTCTCCTGGGAGCCTCTTCAGATAGTCCTTGAGCAGCAACTCGTAGCGTGGGACCCTCTGAACGGGCTCCAGCATGTGGTGCTGCAGCGTCAGGTTCCCGCACACCTCCTGCTTCTGCGGGGAGACAGGCAGCCCGTGGCACCTGCAGATGCACTTGTGGACCCCCCACCCCGCGTCTGGCCTCCACGGCACCTGCACCCTACTGACTACAGACCCGTTACAGCAGGGTAAACCGAGGCTTGGAGAGACTGAACAACGGAGCAAGGACCCAGACCCCCCGTGCTGGCTTTATACAGGTCCTCGCAGGAGAAACTGGTCCTTGCGTGACGACTTCCCTCACGGGTAGCCCGCACACCGCACGTCCACTCGCTCGCTCACTGCTCAGGTGCCGGAGGCTGGGCCTCTTCCCTCCCTGGACACCAGGAGCTCTCCCAACAGGGGGACCCGTGGCCTAGAAGCCGCTCTGAGAGGGGCTGCGCACTCTGATGTAAGTGTGACCCTGAGTGCAGGCAGGGGTGGGCGCTCAGCACCGCTTACAGGCTCCCCAGGCCCTCGGCCACTGCACCAGCTCCGTGTGTCCCGCCGGGGACCCAGCCCTTGCTGCCTGCCTCCTCTTCCTGCAGGTGCCCCGCACGTGCTCCTTGGTTGAGACCCTCCTGCCGTCCCCTGCGCCTGCTGGGGGGGTACGCTGTCCCCTGCTTCTCCCCGCCTGCCACCCGTGCCACTCAGGGCCCACAGTGGGACAGCCTCCAGCTCGAAGGACACGGCAGGGCCAGAGAAGGCCAGTCTGCAGCTGTCACTGAAACAATCCTTCCTGGGGGAGAATTACCAGGAACGGGATATTCACGGAATTCCAAAGTATCTCCCTGCACTTCCTAAGACCGTGGGGGCACACCATGGGGGGCACACCTCATGCTCTAGCAGGGGCGCAACCCCCACACCTGCACCTGCCTACACCTACAGCCTCCCAGCGCTCGGGCCAGTGCTGGACGCGGGCAGTGCGAGCCCAGTTCCCGCTGGTCACTCGGGGCTGTGGGTCGGCCACAGGCACAGCCTGGGAAGCTGGAGGGGGCGATCCGTGCGCACAGCCGGGGCAGGCCCAGACCAGGGGTGAGGGTGCTGGGGGGAGGAAGGACTCGGCATTGGAACTGTCCTCTCTGGGCAGGGATGGGGTGCTGAGGGACGCAGGGGGCATCTAGGACTCCAAACTAGGAAGCCAGGGGTGACCCGATGGCCACAGGATCTGGGGGAAATGCAGAAGGCTACCGAGGAATGCGTGTATGTGTGAATGCACGCATGCACACACGTGTATGTATGGTGTGTGCTAAGACGCTCCATGTGATGTCCGAGCACAGTGCTTAGGGTACATGGGATGTTGCAACAAGAGGCTGACTAGTCACAGAAAGAAAACTGGACTCTTACCTCACACCACAGTCCACCTGGAAACTATTCTGGAATAGCAAGTCTAATCTTTTTTAAATGAAGCCATATCAGTAGAAGAAAAACATTATCTAACTGTGGGATAGAAAATGCATTTATAAGCATTACTTTGAAGATTTTTAAAAGCGTTATTTTATTAAAAAACTGGTGAATGTGGGCGCCTGGGTAGCTCACTGAGTTAAGAGTCTGCCTTCGGCTCAGGTCATCCTGGGATCGAGTCCCATGTTGGGCTCCCTGCTCGGTGGGAAGCCTGCTTCTCCCTCTCCCTCTGCCTCTGCCCCTCCCCCTGCTTGTGCTCTCTCTCTGACAAATCTTTTAAAAAATCTTTAAAAAAAAAGATCTCACTTTAAAAAACAAAACAAAACTGGTGAATGTGGTTATTTAAAAACCAAAAATTTTGTTTGGGAAACATCAAAAATAAAATTAAAAAATAAAAAATCAACGGGGAAAATAATTTGTAAGATACAGGACAGATAACAAAAGATGTTCTTAACATATAAAAACCTGGCAAATTGATAAGGAAAAGCGACACTGAAGAGACGATAAGGGGCTATTTGCAGGAAGAGAGAAAGAAGGGGGACGCGCAGGTCCCCACAGGCCTGCATGGCCAGGGAGGCACCTCGGAGGGAGGCGGGAGTCGCAGAGTCCGCCCAACAGTGAGGACACAGATCATACACCCTCCCGTGAAATGACAACAAGGATTTGTGTCCCGAGTGACTCAGCAGAGCTGGACGCGTGTCGTGGCTTCACCGAATTTCCCCACGCTCGAGCAGGACCGCAGTGTGTGCCGTGCAGCCGGCCGGGCCACCTACCTGGATGCCATGGACAATGTCCTTGAACACCGGCGAGCGCTGGGTCCAGGTGCTCACCAGCTCCGCGGCCCGGTCAAAGTTCTTGACATACTCGCCGTACATCTTGAGGAATGGGGCCAGCTTCTGCAGGATGTCCCCGAGCCGGGGTTTTGTGTCCCTTTGTGGGGGAGAGAGGTCATCAGAGAAACAGCTTGGGCCAGGGCGGGACGGGGACGTCCCCTGGAATCCATGGGGCAGTGGCCCAATTCCCAGTGCTGTGTGATGGTGGGCAAACCGGCCACCCTCTCTGAGCCTTACTTTCCTCTCCTGTATCGTGGGGGGGGGAACCGCGTGTTACACGGAGGTAAACGAGAGGATCACGTGGGCCCTCATGCGGGCACAGGACCGCGGCTCCAGGCCAGGGGTGCCAGTGGTGATGCGACAACTCAAATGACAGGCCACGCATCAGAGAGAATCCGTGAGGACCCATGTTACCCCTTAGAGGAGCCAATTTCAGGAACAATGGGACAAGCGACGCTGGCAACGTCACGGGAAAGCAGCAGGTTAGTAGTAAAATCAGCACACACAGGGATTTGAGAATAAATTTCAAGAAGCATAAAATATACCAATAGTTTTTTGACCTTGGAACCACAGTTCTAAGGGGAAGCGACCCTAAAAACATCATCAGAAAGCAAGCGAGCGTGTGCCCAAAGCCATCGCGGCGGCATCAGGAGAACGTGCTCTGGCGGACGTCCCCGGAAGGCAGGCTGCCTGCGAAGGCAAGTGGGCCAGCCTTCTTCCTGGGCTCCTTCCCTGCAGTCTGTGCACGAGGAGTCTCTCTAGGGCCTTGAGAAGAAAACCCATTTTTAGCAAGTGTGGACAGAAGGTCAATCGGGCCCTGGGCTGTTATCAATGGCTGTGGGGACACAGTGTAACCTGCTCTGCAGGGGGAGTCTGCTCCTCACAAAGACCCACAAAGCGACAGGGACCCTCACTGGGCCAGGCAAGAGAAGGGACGCCTGCTAGTCAAGGCTCCTGGCCTCAGTGCCCTCACTTGCCTGGCTGCAGCTGGAGAATGGGCTCTTGGGGACCCAAGGGGCTGAGCTCCTGACGCTCCCAATGCCCCGGAGACCCACGCTCCGGCTCAAAGTCAGGCCGGAGAAGAGGGAAAAAGCACTGGCGACAGTGGGGGAAGCACGTATCGTGAACAATGGCAGGTGGAGGGCCATGCCTGTGATGTTTTATTATCCTGACGCACAGTCGAGCGGGCCCTCCCCTAAGAACGAGGAGAAGCGGCAGAGGGACAGAAGGACAGCCCCTGGGGGCAGCCGGAGGATCCAAGGTGCCCTGGGAAGGGGAAAATCTCAGTTTTTAAATCAAATGTGGAGTATACATGGGGAGGGAAAATACAGCTGCTAGCTCTGTTTACTTGCTGTTTGGTGTTCACGGATCCCACAGAGCCTGAGCGGGTATTAAAGTCGCTATGGTGTGCACATGAAGAAGCTAAGGCATGGGGACACTGCGGGTCAGGGTTGGCCAGGACCCTGCAGGGAAGGAGCCAGGGCCTGTCTCTCAGGCACACGGACTCCGACTGAGAGGCCGCTGGCCATGAGAATCCCACACAGCTGCGGGACGGAGTCGCCGGGAACCAGGAGCCGCACTCACCACTCCTGTGTGATCCGCGTCTGCAGCTCGGGGAGAAGGAAGTGCCCATGGAAGCGATAGATGGAGGAGATGTTGGAGAAGATGCCTGTGGTGACCTCCGAAGGGATGCCTGCTTCTGTCAGCTGGGTGCAGAAAACCTGGGGGTGCAGAGGCCCCGGAGCGGGCGCTGAGGGAGGGGCTGCTACAGCTGCCTTCGCGGGGTGGGGGGGCCCTCGGGAGAGGTTGCCACAGCCTCCTGTTTTCTTTCTTTCTTTCTTTCTTTTTTTTTAAAGATTTTATCTACTTATTTGGCAGAGAGAGACACAGCGAGAGAGGGAGCACAAGCAGGGGGAGTGGGAGAGGGAGAAGCGGGCTCCCCGCCGAGCAGGGAGCCTGACGCGGGGCTCGATCCCAGGACCCTGGGATCACGACCTGAGCCGAAGGCAGACGCTTAACGATTGAGCCACCCAGGCGCCCCTGGCCTCCTGTTTTCTTAACAAACCTCCGCTTCATCGAACGGGCTCAAACCTACGGTTTTAAAGCAAGCTCCCTCGTGGCTAGGGACTGCGGGTGAGGCAGACACAGTCCTCTGCTGACGTGGACAGGCCGTCCTGCCTGCGCCCACCTCTCAGGGGAACTGGAGGGTCCCGATTCCCCTTCTCCGCTCTCTGAGCTACAAACAGAACACCTGGCAGAACTCTGGGCGTCTGCCTGAGGTTTACTTCCTGTGCTCCTAAACCCCGGGCTGCTACGGGGACATTAAGATTTCCAGAGGCCATTTACATGCTCAGATAATGCAACTGCCAGGAAGAATCCCCCCCCCCCGCCCAGGTGACGGGACAGGACCTTCACCCCAGAGCCCCAGGCTCAGACAGCAAAAAGGAGGAGCTTCTGGAGGAGACTCACAGCCACCTGAGTTTTAGTGTGAAGTCTCTCACACTCCGGCTGGAAGGCCCGGCCAGCGCTGAGCCTGGGACTTTGCCTCTGACTGGCATAAAGGCGGGATCCCACCCCGGGAGCTACCTGGTCTAGCAGGTGCAGCCGCTGCACGTAGGTCTCCTCGGTGTGCAGGAGTTCCTGGGCGATGTGGAGCAGCTTCTGGGGCTCGGAGCACTGCAGAGAGAAGAAACACGGTGCCCTGGGGAGGCGGGGTCTGACACTGGGGGCCACCAGGGGGCCTGGGGGCTGGAGGAGGCCACTAGCACTGGGGCAGGGAGCTCAGTCCTCACAGATGGACTTTTCAGGGAGGTTTCTGGGGAAGGCACAACAGCTCCTGCCAACCCCCCCAAACAGCTTCTGCATCCCAGAGACAACTCTGCCCTCCTGAGACCTTGACCACACAGCAGCCACATCAAAGTATTCTGTGGCCTGCCGTCAGCAAGATGGCAGACTAGAAAGCTACAGGCCCCCCTTCCCCCAGGGACATGGCACCAACAACGTAGAGACTACAATCCCTCCGTGAGAACTCCAGAAAAGAGCTGAGAAGCTACTGCCCCGAGTCACGGTAGGGGATTCCAGCAAACGGGAAACCCGGCAGCAACCGGCATGCCCTTTTGTGTCCTTCCCCAGGCACCATAGCGTGGCCCACGGGAGACGTCGTCCCTACGCTGGAGGTCCCTGTTCAGGACGGAAATGAGGTGGTGAGCCGCGCATCCAGTCCCCCGGCTGGTCTGCGGGCCATCGAGGGACTGCTGGCTCCTGTCTGCCCGACTGGGGACGTGATCCACGCCAGAGTTTTGAAATCCCTGGAAACAGAGGCCAGCTGCGCATGCGACAGAAGGCTCTAAGTTTAAGGTGTTTTATGTAATTTCAATAGTAACCACAAGGAATATATCTACCAAATATACACAAAAGGAAACGAGAAGAGAATCAAAACATACCATTACAAAAATTCAATGAAAAATAAGGCAGGCTCTAAGGGACAAAAAAGCCGTAAGATATGCAGAAAACAATCATCAAAATGGCAACCATCCCTTCCCTAAAATTAATACAATATCATTTCTTACTTTTAATTTCTCTATGCTTGATAAAAGATAAAATAAAAAGATATATATGTCCTTTTGCTTTAGGTATATCTCTTATAAGAAACACATCATTGGATTTTAATTTTTAACCCAATATGAGAGTACTGTTCTTTTAATAGGGGACTTTACCACATTTTTTGGGTCATTATATATATATTTAGCCTTAACCTCTTTCATCTTGCCTTAAAAACTTTTTTTAAAGTTTGCTTGTTATTGTTAGGGTGATGTATGGAATTGTCGAATTACTATATTGTACACCCAAAACTAAAATAACACTGTATGTTAACTAACTGGAATTAAAATGAAAACTTCAAAAAAAAAAAAATGACAACTGTCCCTCCCTATCAGTAATTACTCTAAATGTAAATGGATTAAACTCCCTAATCAAAACACACGGATTGGCTGAATGGATTTAAAAAACAGCATCCAATACATGCTGTGCACAAGACACTCACTTTAGATTTAAGGACACACACAAGCTGGAAGTGGGAGGATGGGAAAGATCCAGCGTGCAAACAGAGACTGAACGAGAGCAGGAGCGGGTACGCTGGTATCAGACAAAACAGACTGTAAGTAAAAAACCGTTACCAGATACGACAAATTACATCATATGATGATAAAAGGAACAACTCTCGGAAAAGACAGAACACTTACAAATACTTAGGTACCAGGGGCGCCTCACAGGCTCTGTCCGGAGAGTGTGGGACTCTTGATCTCGGGGTCGTGAGTTCGAGCCCCATGATGGGTACAGAGAGGACTTAAATTAATAAAAAAACTTTTAAAAAGTTCAAGCAAGTATTTATGCACCAAACCTCGTAAGTCCTAAATACAGGAAGCAGCATGGTACCGGCCAGGACAGGCAGACAGGTGTGTGAACAGACACACAGACCCAGACCCCTCCACCCAACAACAGGAGAAGGCACATTCTTCTCAAGTGCACATGGAACAGTCTCCAGGACGGTCTACATATCAGGCCCCCAAACAAGCATTAACAAACTGCAGGTTGAAACCATATAAAGTATCTTTTCCAATCACAATAGAATGAAAGTAGAAATTAATAGCACAAGAAAAACTGGGAAACCCACCGATAGGTAGAAATTAAACAAGGCAGTCTTCAGGAAGGGTGGAAGAAGTCACAAAGGAAATTAGAAAAATAGCTTGAAATGAAAATGAAAACACAAACACCAAAACTTATGGGACGCAGCAAAGGCCACTCAGAGGAACGTTCGTAGCCATAAATGTGTGTGTGAAAAAGGAAGAAAGATCTCAAATCAATGACGTAACTTCACACTTCAAGAGATTAGAAAAAGCACACACTAAACCCAAAGCAGTCAGAAGGAAGGAAATAACAGATCAGATCAGAGATAAATGAAACAGAGAATAGAAAAACAATGGAAAAAATCAACAGAACAGAGTTGTTTTTTGGAGGGATCAACAAAATTCACACACCCTTAACTAAATTAACTAAGAAACAGAGAAGACTCAAATAAGTAATATCAGAAATAAAAGACGCAGAACCGACATCACAGAAATGAAAAGGATCACGAGAGACTGATGTGAACAATTATGCTCCAAAAAAATGGACAGCCCAGATCAACGGATAAATTCCTAGAAACAACCAAGACTGAAAACATGAAGAAACAGGAAATGTGAATGACCAACAGTGAGTGCATTGAATAAGCAATAAAAAAACTGCCCAGCAAAGAAAAGCCCAGGACCAGATGGCTTCCCTGGAAAATTAAAACCAATCTTTCTCAAATGCTCCCAAAACACTGAAGAGGAGCCAACCCCTCTAAGTGCCGCCTGATGCCAGAGCCGGCAGAGAGCCTACAAGGACGCTGCCGACGGACAGCCCTGCGCAGACTGACATCAGCAAACCTGACTCAACGGTACAGAGGAGGACCGGACACCACGACCAAGGGAGGTTTATTGTGGGGCTCAACACACGAAGAGAAACCCTCCTGATGACCCAACCGATGAAGAAGCAGCATCTGACAAGATTCACCGTCCCTCTGTGACAAAAAAAACGGCACTAGCTGGGACCTCCTCCGCATGACAAAGGCTGACTTCCCGTGTGGGGGAAGGGAGGCACAGGGCCCCGGGGCTCCTGGTGCACGCCTCACCCCTTGGCCAGGACGGGCCATGCCCGCGGAGCAGACAGACCCAGAAGTGTCGGCATCTCTGCGTTACAGACGCGAAGGCTTGGGCCTTCCCCCAGAGCCTGGTGTGGGCAGGAGCGGAGCAGGCCTGGGGTGTGCACTTGCCCCCACCACCTGGGAGACCGGGGCAGCCAGCTGAGCTCCCCCCACCCCGGGAGCACGCCTCGACAGCCACGGTGGTGTGGCCCGCAGTAACCACATCACTCGGTTTCTATGTGGTAGGACGTCTGCACGTCTCGTGTCCTTGTTGACCCACGTGGTGTGCCCTTCACGCGAACCAGCCTCCGCAGAGCCACCCCAGCCCCTCCGTGGGCTCTCACGGCTCCCCTGCCCTGGTCTCCCAGGACCAGGTGCCACACATCTGGGACACCTTCTGTGCAGGCAATCCTAAACCTGCTCACCCTGCTTCACCCATTCCTTCCCACGGAAACCATAAGACAGGCTCTCATGCACAATTTCCACCCCCTCTGCTCCCTGACCCACTCTGGTCTTTCGCGGGTGGCCCCGGGGCCTGGCCTGCCCCTCCTCCTGGGAACTGTAAGTGACAAACTCTCTTTTCATGGCAGTTGTCCCCTGATCTATTGGCATTACCATACCCGAATAATAACAAAACCTAACTTAAAACATGCGCCCCCCCCCCCCCGAAGTTGGCTCACACCAGTGTGGGCACGAGGCTGCCCTTGGCCCGCCCTTCGCCCGCCAGGCCAGTAGATCTGGCGTCTCCTGTGCTGCTCGTGGGACCCGGTCGTGACGCCATTCTCCCCACACAGGCGGTGTCTCTGAGCCGGGGCCCTCGGCTTCATTTCCTCGTCCCCATACATCCCAGTGCAGAGCCCAGAGCCCAAGATGCTGTTGGGATGCACGTGGGCTCTCTCACAGCAGACCCGCCACACCATGGGCACAGCTGCTTCCTGGCGTCTGCTCGGGGCTCGGCTCCCGAGCCGGGGCTCCGTTCCCACCCCTGCCACACCCCATGGTGACCCTCGGTTCCCTGTTTATGACACAGGGGCTCTGCAAGGTGGGCAGCCAGCCCTGGCAAAGGATGTGGTGGTGGCTCCGTGAGCGACCACCCCCGTGGCCCCAGGGGTGGGGTCCCTGTGCCGTGTGGACGCAGAACCTAGGCTTGGGAGTGAGGTCATTGCCTGAGGTGCCGGGGCCCCTGCCCTCCCTGCCGACCCATCACTGGGCCTCTCTGACCTCACGACCCCTCAGAAGAGCCCCTGCCACCCCAAGACGTGAGGGCGGCCTACCTTGGCCAGGTCCGCAGGGGCCCCAGGGGGGCAGTTCTCGGGGTCAGGCTCCTCACCGCTACCTTCGCCCACGTCGCTATCGGCTGCCTCCTGCAGGACCTTGCCTTCTGGGGCTGCGTCCAGGTGCGGCCCCGGGACTCCGGGGCCCCGGCCAGCCTCGCCGCCCTCCTCACAGGGGAACTGGTCACTAGCCATGCTGCAGGATGGACTGTCGATCCCGCTGTCCCGGTTGGGGAGCTTAGCAGCACCGTTCAGCTCCCTCAAAGGGCCCGTGTCTGGGGGGCCATTCCCTGCAGCAGCTGGGCTGCCAGGGCTCCTAGGGTCGGGGTCCTTGCCGTGGGCTCTAGGCCCGAGTGGCAGTGCTTGCAGCTTCCCTGGGTCTGCCCTCGGGAGCTCCAGGGAGGAGTAGCCAGGCCCAGAGTCTGGCTCCCCCAGGGCAGCGATGGGGGCCTGGGCTGTTGAGGAGCCCCCTCCTGACTCCATCCTCACAGCTAAGGTGCCTGAGCTCCGTGGGGAGCTGGCCGGGGGGCTGCCTGTGGGGGGAAATGAGCAGGGTTAGTGCCAGCCAGGCATGGACCACCCCTGCATGCAGCCCAGAGTGCAGCCCCCAGGTGTCTCCCCCCAGAGAAGGGCGGAGTTGGGAGGGGGCCGTGTGTGAACAGCCCACACAGCTCCAGCTGGGTCCTGTCCAGACAGGCTTTCGGGAATGGCAAATGGAAAGCATTTTATTTTAAAAATAAGTTTCTTCTATGTTAAAAAAAAAAAAAAGGAAAGAAGGAAGGAAAAGAGACAGAGAGGAGGAAAGAGGGAGGAAAGAAAGAGGGAAGGTAGGAAGAAAAAGAGACAGAGAGAGGGAAGGAAAGAGGGAGGAAAGGAGGAGGGAAGGAATCCCACAGCGTGAAGCCACCTGCCACTCAACACATTTAAACCACACGCACAAAAATTACCGTCGTGAGCGCGTGGGTCAGGTCAGCTGGGTGCTCTGCACCCCGGGATGTGGTTCTGAGGGGCCCCCTCGGCATCACTGTGACCCGCACCGTCCAGAGACCCTGGGCCAGGGAGGCCAAGGCTTTGCCCCAGATACACCCCCCCCCCCCAGCGCCACAAAGCTTCCTGGAGCTGCTTGTTGCTTTCCCCGACCCCCTCTCCTGGACGCCGTCACAGTGGAGAGGTGAGTCAGGAATCGTGGGAGGGTTGAGGGGGGACGGAGCCAGGGGAGATCACCATTCCCTAGAATCTTCCTTTGACCCCACTCACCTGACGCCCAGGTCTCCAGGGAGGGCTCTGCTCTTGGCTCCCTGCCGGCCGTGCTCGGGGTCTGGGTTGGCTGCCTCAGGCCGTGAGCATGAGCGGGGCTGGGAGGTTGGCTGAAAATGTCCTTCCTGTCCAGCAGGTTTGACACAGGGGTCCTGCAACAACAGGACAGGAGCATGAAAGCTGCCTTCTCCACCGCACCTGCGGCGGCCGGCGTCAGACCAGCTCCAAAGGCAGAGGGTGGAAGGGCAGCTCCGTGGCCCCGCCCAGCGCGGCCAGCCCTGGACAGGTCATGGGCCGCAGGCAGACGGAGCACGTGGCTTCCTGCCCGAGTGCAGGGCCAGCTCTGAGCGCCCAGCCCAAAACCCCAGGCCAGAGCTGACCGGGGAGGCAGGGACCCGCCCGGTGTGCACAGGGCCGGGGGGCACCTCCCAGCCACACCCGAGCACCCTCCTGACGTCTGCACACACAGGCGCCCAGGGCGCACACCCACAATCAGCCTAGCGGCCCGCAGCTCCAGCAGACGCTCCCCTGCCCTCGCAGACCAGGCTGAGGGGCCATGCGTGGAGACGCAACGCCCTCTCGCTCTCGCACAGACCCGCGAACGTGCCCAGGGCCTGCCCCGCAGTGCCTCGCAGGCGGGAAGACCTCCGGGCAGAGTGCGGGGAGCGCGGCTGCCACGCTGGGGCCGCTGAGCCGGGAGGCCCCGCTCCGCCTGCGACAGCCGGCTTCCCAAGCGGCCAGACTGCCCGGGGGGACCTCTCCCCCAGCGACGCCAAAGCCAGAGCAGGGTGCACGCGCATCGTGGCCCCTGCCACGTTCCTGGCGGGCTTAACGGGCAGAAGAAAGAAGGGCTCCAAACGGAAAGGACATGCTTTTCCGCATCCCTTTCACAGCGCAAGAGAGAAACCCCGGTTCCCTGCCCAGCCCGCAAACGCGCGGTGGAACGCCGCCACGCGCTCAGCCGCCGTGCGTCCAGTGGGGCCTCCGGACCCAGGCGCAGCCTCCGCAACCCCGCCTCAGGGAGCCCGCCTCTGGCCCCCCTCGGCCAGGCAGCGAAGCACCACGCCCCCAGCAGGTGGAAACCGGTGCAGCGCCCTCAGCCGCCGCTCTTCCTGCAGGGACGGGCCCCGTGGACCCGAGGGACGGCGCCGAGACCAAGCGGGGGGGGGGGGGGGCCACGGGGCAGAGCACCAGAAGGAGAGCCCCGTCAGGGCGCAGAGGCCTGCGGGCCCCGAGGGCGGTCCGCACGCGCGGGAGCGCGCGGGAGACGCGGGAGGGAACCGCGGTGGCGCAGGCGGGGCGACGCTGGTCCCCACCGGCGCTGGGGGGCGAGCGCCCCGCGGGGAGCTCTGCCCGGGTCCGGGACGCCCACCTGCTCACTGGCAGCATCACTGCTCCCCCGAGCAGCGCTCGGAGCCGAGGCGAGAGCTCGAGCCGGGCGGCGTGCGTGCGTCCACAGGTGCGGACGCACACGCCAGCTTCCAGAGCTGAAAGCCCCAAGGTGAGGAGGCGGAGGGGGACCTGCAGTCGCTGCGGGAGATGAGCGGGTCTGCGGGGACAGCGGCGGAAGCCACCCGCACTGAAGCGCACGCAGACAGCGGCGCGAGCAAACGTCCCGCGGCTCGACGTTCGCGTAGCTGGAGCCCCGGGAGGGGAGCGGGCAGGTGTCTGCCACCTGACGACCCCAGCGCTGAATCCCAGCAAACGCCAAGGAGGGTGATGCGCAAACCCCTCCAGGACGCCGCGCGATGGCTCCGCGCTCGGCGGAAGCCGACGGGCAGAAGACACGGCACCCCTGCCTTTCCGTCTACACAGACTTCCAGGAGACACACACCAACCTGCGGTCCCGGGCAGCGCACGGGCTCGCCGTCGAGCCTGGGGCGAGCGTCTCGCAGTACGCATGCGTGTCGAAACGTCAGGGGGCGCCGTGCACATGCGCAGTCCCCCGTGTTCGCACACCGCCCAGACGGCGATGCCTCCGACTTGCGCCACCTTAGCAAGTCCGTGCTCCCCAAGTGCCATCTTTTTTTAAGTTTTTATTTATTTACTCGAGAGAGCATGGCAAGAGAGCAACTGCACAAGCAGGGGGAGCAGCAGAGGCAGAGGGAGAAGCAGGCTCCCCACTGAGCAGGGAGCCAGATGCGGGGCTCGATCCCAGGCCCTGAGATCACGAGTGGAAGGCACACTTCACCAAACGAGCCACCCAGGTGCCCCGCAAGTGCCACTTTTACAGAAGGGACCGGGGTCGGGCAGAGCACAGGTGGCAGGCCCGCAGCCTGGGGAGGCATCCTCATCTGGAGGAGTGGGGTGCGCCCTTCCCCTGGAGGCCCGTGAGCCGTGACCACCTCTTCTTCCAAGGGCAGCAGAACCAGCTCAGCCAGATGGGAGAGCCCAAAGCTCAACACAAAGACGTCCCACAGGCAGCCGAGTGTGGGGTACAACAGTGGAGACCACCGCCCCCAGTCTGATTCAGGAAGCCGAGGGAGGCAGCCCACGGCCTTGCTCACCTCAAGACTGGTCTCCCCGCTGCCTTTCCACGTCCAAGTGTGCCCTCCACACTGCACAGGGGAGCAGGGGGCTCTGGGGAGGGAACACACATATGCGCACGTGCCCACACCTACACACGTGTTTCCATACCACACACGTGTGCGTGCGCACACACACACGCATCATGTGCCAGGAGCCGTGCTCAGCACCTCTGTGCACTCGCTCACTCACAAACACCAAGGTGGGTGATGTTCTGTGTTTCAGACGAGGAAGCCAAGGCTGACCCCGGCCATGCTGGCCTGGAGAACCAGCCCCTGGACTCTGGGTTGGGCTCCAAGCTCATTCTGACACATCCAGGGCCAGGGTGGGGGTGGGTGAGAGCACGGGAGGAGCCACGGAGCTGTCGTCAGCCATCTCTCTCTGGCCCTGGCTCTCGCCTTAGAGACGCTGAGCCCCCAGCTGAATGAGGCTGGCTGCCAACCCCAGGAGACTCCGCCGGGGCCCTGGACACCTGCGGCCGCCACCACCCAGCATCGAAGCCCCAACACTGAGCCTGGGGGAGGTTCGGGCGCTGGAGAAGGATGGAGAAATTAAATGCGCAAGGCACTGCGGACCACTTAAGTGGCCCTGGAGCCCTGGCACTGCCCGGTGGCTGCCCGAGACAGGCAGGGACGATCCTGCACATGGGCCACAAGGCCGAGCACTGCCCAGCCCCACCTGCTGCTAGATGTTCCCTCCTCGGGAGCAACACAGGCACCCTGCTAGAGCCCCTGCCATCCCCGTCTCTTGCCGCCTGGCACCTAGCATCCCGTCTGCTCCCCACTGACAGCAGCTACCTCTGATTGGCCTCTGAAACTGTCCCACCCTGACCGGCACCAGCCCCAGGATTGTACGAGATGACGATGCTCAGTGGGGCTGCTCTCTCCCCCACCAAGCTCGGGTGGTTGCTCACATGCAGCAGGTCATCTGAACAAGTCTGAAAATACACAGGGAGGTCCCTGTGCCACCATGCCTGCACACAGGTCCACGTGGGGAGACGAGGCTGCAGAACCCACGAGGCCGTGTAGCAGTAACCCGGAGCTGCTTCGCTCCAGGGTCAGGCTCTGGAAGCACAGCCCTTCTCCTGGGGCCTCAGCCTGGGGTCTCCACCCTGTCCGCTGAGCACATGGAGATTGGCGCAGACGGTGGGGGCCACGTGCTCTGGGATGCTGCTGGGCTCAGCGAGACCTGGGGCCGGGGGCTGCAGGCAAGCTGAGCACAGAGGAAAGGAGATGGATCAACAGGGCGCCGTCCCTGCGTGCTGGACGCCCTCCTCAGCTCATACCATGCTTAAAGTTGCTGTGCTTTCAAAAGCTGTTCGAGCGACGCGTCCTTTTTAGAAAACTTAGAAGTTACGGAAAAACAAAAAGGAAATAAAAGCTTCCCGTCCCTGTGGCGCTGGGATGTCTGTGTGGGCAGCGCCCTATGGGCTGAATGGCCCAGTGGTGGCTCCTAGGGGGGCTGCAGCTTTTCTTAGAGATGCTGTTTTTGTTCCAATACCGAATTCCAACACCTGGTCCTCAAGAACGCTCTTCTCCCAGAAGAACTGAAACCAGAGAATTGAACAGACGCACACGCCCGTGATCAGAACCGCATCCTTCGCAGCAGCAGCCGGCCGGGCGAACGCACACGCAGCTCGTGTGCTCAGTGGCCACGGGACGTTCCTCAGCCCTCAAGAGGCAGGACACCCTGGCACCTGCCACAGCATGGACGGGCCTTGAGGACACGAGGCTGAGTGCCCATCACAGAAGGACAAACACCGTGTGAGGTCCCCGGAGTCATCAGATCACACAGAGTGGACGGCAGGTGCCGGGGCACGGGGCGGGGGGGGGGCAGTAGTGCTTAATAAGGACGCGGTCTCAGCCGGAGACGGAACATTCTGGAGACGGACAGGGAGGATGGCTGCAGAACCGTGCGAACACACGTAACGCCACTGGACAAAGTGGTTTCGATGACAAATTTTATGTCACATGTACTTTACCACAGAAAAACAGCTTTAAAAAAACGTTCTAGAAAATTCTTATCAGAAGCTGTGTGAATGAGGGCTAAGACAACAGTGATTCAAACGCCTAGAATTTACTGCCTGCCTGGGTCCTGGCCTGTCCTCGCACACCCCCAGAAACCCCTGGGCGCCCCGCAGACACGTGGCTGTGGCGAGGGCCTGGCCCCTGCTACTACTTATACCGCCCGGGCCCTGCTGCCCTGCCCTCCAGAGACCCAGCCCCGGGGGCGGCTGACACAGACCCCGAGGGGAGAGACTGTGTCCGAGCTCCACGAGGCTCCCCCCATGTGGCCCCCACCGAGTGAACAAGGGCCTCCTGGGGCCTCCTGTGTGGATCCGGGGAGGTGGCCGAGCATCATGCTGCTGGCCCGAGGCTTCGAGCCAGAGTGATGGGCTGCTCCCACCTACCAGCCGGGCCGCCAGGGACAACTTGCCGACCCTCAGTTTTCTCCTCTGTAAAACGGACGTAACTGCCCTGCAAAGTTCCCAAAGCCTGAGGCGGCGCACAGCACCGGACCCCACCCGGCCACCTCCTACGTGTTTGGCAGCCCAGCAGACGTACAGGGCCAGGACAGCTTGCCAGGCTGATGGGCTTCGGCCACTGACGCGGCCTAAAGCTCCCAGGGCCCTGTCACCGGCTCCATCCTGCAGGACTTGCTGAGGCCCCGCCAGGGCACAGTACCGATGATGTGTGCCCAGAGCTAGCTTAACAGAAGCTCCCAGACAGCAAACCCAGAAATGCACTGGGTCCAGCGCAACGAGCCATGACAGAAGAGCTGGCGCAGGCTCATGGGGCCACAAGGCACGCGGGACACATGGCACGGGGCCGCACGGCCCGCAAATGCACGCCACGCAGGTGCACAGCATGCAGGACGCACGCGCACGGGGCCACACGGCACGCAGGTGCACTGCACACGAGTCGCACTGCACACGAGTCGCACGTGCGGACCCCGTGGGCCTGCAAAACCGACCACCTGAGCTGCTTCCGCTTAATCTTTTCACTTATACATAATGTTCTTCTTTTCCTTCCTAGTTTTATTTTCTACTATCAACACTCGCATTCTCGTGTGCTTTCTTTGTCCTATTCTGTTTTTGTTTTGCTGTCGTCGGGGCTTTAACTACAGACACCGCATCACTGTCCGTTGTGGTGGAGCACAGACCGGTCCCCACGCAGCAACCAGCTGTGCGCAGAACAAGCTGCGTCTGGGCGGGCCCACGAAGCTCTGGAGCCCTGCTGGGTGACCTAGTGTCGGGCCCGCGTGCACGGGGCAGAGGTCCTCGGCCGACCTCCGGCACCCCGGGCTCCCCACGCAACTCCACCTTGGCTTATGTCTGAGACATTCACCAGAAGACCTAGTGAAACGAACAGACGAGAACCTTCCAAAAGCTTCCCACTGCACGGAGATCCTGACCATGCTCCCGGGGCCACCCTGTGTGCGTGCAGCCTGGCCCTGCTCAATCCAGGGGTCAATGCCGCTGGGGATGGGGGAAGCTCCGCACGGACACCCCCCAACCCCCCCATCACTCTCACTGCTGCCCTGGGACCCCCGCCTGGGGTCACTCCCACTGCCACCCCGGGGGAGGCCTTCCCACGAGGACAGGTCTCATCTGACTGCACAGTGACCTGCCGGGTTATTGCGCAAAAGGGAGACCAGGCAGCAGGTTCACTCTCCCAAAGCCACACACTTGTGGGGGCTAGAGCATCACATCCTGGGCGCACATGCACTTCATGGGGGTCCACTGGAGCCCCCAGAGCCGACCGGAAAGGTCAGTCACCGCCCACCTCACTGGGTGCCTACGTGGTGACCAATCATCACCACCATACGTGTGATCCCAGAAAGAGGGAACAGAGTCCCAGGCAGAGGGAACACCGTTCCAGACGGAGGAGCAGGGCAAAGGAGAATCAGCCCAGCCGTCTGGAGAATCGTACCTGGAGACTGAGGAGGTAGAACGTAGGGGTTGGAGCCAGGATGTGTCTCCCAGCCATGGGCAGCCAGGGGACCGTGCAGGTGAGTGATGCTCCATTCAGGGCTGGTTTCACGTGTCCTACAGTCTGACTTCCACACTCACCCCCTTTACTGAGGTGCCTCACTCTCCTCATCTGTCAGTGGGGGTCACGAGAACCCACCTGGGACAGGTACGGAGGATGTGGGGAGGCCAGTGCTCCCAGCCTCCCAGCTGGGACCAGCAGCTGCACCACTGTCACTGTTCGGAGTCCAAGGACATCCCCATCGCTGGGCTTTCAAGGGGCTCAGGGCAGCAAAGCCCCACATGTCCTGAAGGCCTCCATTGAGCCCCCCATCTGAGCTCTGGCCTTCACAGACCAACTGAAGGTCAGGCCTGTGGGTCAGAGCACACAGTCCTGTCCAGCTTCGGGGGCCCCTGAACTTTTGGAGGTGCTGGCCTTTGTGGGGAGACAGATGTCAAACCCAAGGAGGGGAACCAGGGCCTCTGGCCTCCTGCAAACACCCAGCTGGAGACAAACCACTTCCTCCCCGCGCACCCGACCCCGCCCTGCCCCAGCGAGCTGTCAGGCTCTGAAGGTCTGAGTGGGGCCCAGCTGGGCAGCATGCAGGCCAAGGCACAGGGCTCCCTCTGTTTCCTCTCCTTTAGGAGTGGCCAAGTACTCAGCCAGTTGCCTGCAAGCCCCGAGGGTCCCAGGAGCCAGGTGCTCTGAGGACAGCTGCGCCCCTGAACACACTCCCACTCTGCACAAACACGGCGCCATCTGGCTCCACCCCTCTGCCTCCCAGGACGTCCGCCCTGCCAGGAGTCGGCGCCTGGAGTCGGCAGGGTGGGCATCCCAGGGTGTCCTCCTCCCCAGTAGCACGCCACGGCCAAGCCCCATCAGTGTCTAAACTTAGCATCAGATTGCTGAGGAATCTTCCATAGCCACACATTTTGTGGGAAGGCCTACCCCCCTAGGGACTGCGTGGACCACTCACCCTTCCTCAGCCCAGGTAAAGGAAGACCCGCATTGCCCAGGGCCTCGGGGACAGGTGCGCAGGCTTGGCCCATGTGGGGGTCACCCTGAACCGGGTCAGCCTCAGACCCCGGCCCCTCCTGGGCTCAGTTCATCTTAGCAAGAGTCTGAGGCGCCCCAGACGACACCCAGTGCTGTCCCGGCCGATGGCACGCTTGCTGCGGGCTGTGCCCACAACACGCTGGCTCTTCACAAATCAAGCCGGGGGTACCCCAGGAGCCAAAGGAGCACAGACGCACCACTCACCCACCACCACATGGCTTCCTGCCTTGAAGTGACCAACCCCAAGCCGCTCCTGCTCTCAACCCCCTCATGCCCAAAAGTGCCCCTTGTAGGACTTGCACAGGCCCTGGGGGCCGGCGAAGACCCCAGAGCTAGCACCACTCACCTGCCGTCCCGGGAGGCCGCGCTTCTGCCCGGGGCTGACTTCAGGCTGCAGCAAAACACAACTTCCTTTTGTGGGTTTTGCAATACGGGTCACTAAAGATGGTGCCTTCGCATTTCCGCATCGTCACACGCCCAAGTTCATTGGTTCCCCAGCTGCCTCCTGTGTGAAAATACAGCCCAGACGGGCTGGAGAGCTGTCCAGGCCCCCAAGAACCCCTGCACCACGGCGCCCCAAGCCGTCCCGGGGTGGAGGCGATGCAGGCCGCAGCCTTCCCCCCCACTCGCCTCGTGGGCTTCTGGGCACAGACCTGCGGGGACACGACACTGGGACCCTCAGGGGGTCCCCTAGCTGAGAGGAGGCCCGTGGACCGTCAGGGGAGCACCCTTGTCACGGGGCAGCTCGGTGACCCCAGGAGAAAGTAAATGCACAAAGACGACTCCTGCAAAGCTTAGAGCGCGAGCTCTGCATGCGTTCCAATGGTGGCTTGTTCGTCCCGCCTGCATGCTTCTTTAGAAACAAACGGATTTCTTTGAGCCTTGGTGTCCTCGTTGCTGGCCGGGGGTCACCGTGGAGCCCCCCCGGGGCAGCGCCTCGCAGCCAGGGAGCACGCGAGCGCGAGGAAGCCAGCCCAGGGCAGCTAACGAGGGCGTCTCTCCAGCCCACGCAAGCCCAGAGCGCACAGCGGAGGCTCCCGCGCTCAGTTGTTGGGGGCGGGGGTGGTCAGGCTGCGGACGCTGCCCACTTTCCCTCCAGATAGTCCTCCTTCCAGCCTGGGATTTGAGGAAGTCTGTGAGGAAGCGGCTGACCGAGCAGCCAGCGGTAGCGCCATGCACACGGACAGAGGTGCGCCTCCCTCCAGGGACGGGAAGACCCAGGCGAGCACGCAGAGCGCCTACCATGCGGCCCCCAGCCGTCACCGAGGACCAGCGCTGCCCCACCCAGCAGGTGACAGGACGGCGGCCCCTGTCTCAGAGGCACCTGGGCTCACACCCCGGCTCACGGGCTGAGAACTCAGAGCCTCAGGTCCTCTGCCATAAAATGGAAAGGAGACGGGATGCACAGAGTTCTGTGAGGAACGCGGGCCTGGCCTGTGGCGGGGGGGCCCCTCCAGGTGCCAAGAGCAGCACCTGCCACCTTCCCCAGCACGGCCCTTGCCTGCTGACATCCCCGAGTCAGGAGACTGGCAGGGAGACCCCATCGGGACGGAGCCCTGTTGCACAGAAATGGCCTACGGAGGCAGGGCTGTGTTCGGGCAGCAGCCCAGGTGTCGCGACCCAAAGGTGATGGGCAAAAAGTGGAGTGGGGTGCAGCCGGGCTGGAACGCATCAGGCGGCGGACCTCTCCACCCGGGCGGCGGCACTGTCCAACAAGGAACGCACTAGCCGTCGTGCTTCGTATAGAATATTAAGCAGCATACCATGGCCCCTCGTGGCTGTGTTTCATCGGCACTTCCTTGAGCTCAAGAGCGTGGGACAGTGGGACGGCTCCCACTTTCTCCCAGGGAGTGAAACGACCACGCGGGCTGGCTCCCGGCCTCCCCGGCAGCAGGCAGGGCCGCCAGAGCCACGTGCCTCCTCCAGCCCTGGCCCCTCATTAAACACATTGAGAATTAATGTGTTTATTTTTTTGTAAACAAAACACGTCAAGATAACCAGATTCTCGGGGCGCCTGGGTGGCTCAGTCGTTAAGCGTCTGCCTTCGGCTCAGGTCATGATCCCAGGGTTCTGGGATCGAGCCCCGCATCGGGCTCCCTGCTCTGCGGAGAGCCTGCTTCTCCCTCTCCCACTCCCCCTGCTTGTGTTCCCTCTCTCGCTGTGTCTCTCTCTGTCAAATAAACAAAATCTTTTAAAAAAATAAAAGTATTGGGGCGCCTGGGTGGCTCAGTCGTTAAGCGTCTGCCTTCGGCTCAGGTCATGATCCCACGGTCCTGGGATCGAGCCCCGCATCGGGCTCCCTGCTCATCGGGGAGTCTGCTTCTCCCTCTCCCGCTGCTACTCCCCCTGCTTGTGCTCTCTCTCTCTCTGACAAATAAATAAAACCTTAAAAAAAAAAAAAAAAGATTTCCATGCTACTGCGGAAAGTCCCTTGACTATCCTCTTTGTCATTCCCCATACTCTTGTGGATTATTCTAATTGTCTTAGCATCTATAAGACCAAAAAAGGGGGTGGGTGCCTGGGTGGCTCAGTCGTTAAGCATCTGCCTTCGGCTCAGGTCATGATCCCAGGGTCCTGGGATCGAGCCCCGCATCGGGCTCCCTGCTCTGCGGAGAGCCTGCTTCTCCCTCTCCTGCTCCCCCCTGCTTGTGTTCCCTCTCTCGCTGTGTCTCTCTCTCTGTCAAATAAATAAAATCTTAAAAAAAAAAAAAAAAAGATAACCAGATTCTCTCTCCTGCCTTTAGGAGAATTCTGGGCACAAACAACATTAACATTCAGTGTTTACTGAACACGTTGTGGCAGTTCGGATCCGACAGTCTGTAGTCTGGTGTTCTGCCAGGCTCACTTCCGGACAAATGGAGTCCACTGTGTGGGTGCGGACACTGGGAGAAGGAACCCTCTGCACTGTCTTCGCAACTTGCCTGCACATCTAGAATTAGTCCAAAATCAAAGGCTTTTAAGTTCAACATTTAGTGTTTCCATGGTTGGAGCAATCCTGTTGTAGGACCACGAGCCACGCTGCTTCTCTAGAATCTTGTTTCTTCCAGCATTTCACGTCCTGAAAAGCTCCCTTGCTCCTCGGTGGCCACGGAGGCGGCACGAGGGACAAAGGATGGTAAAGAGTCACCAGACACAGAGCAGTTTGTCTGACGTTTACATGTGTGGAGCTGCCTCGACTCAACCCACACTTGGTTTTGTGGCAAAATGGCTCGGTTTTGTGTTTTTAAGATTCAGATGGCTGGCCCCCACTGGATGAGTCACCTGTGTCATTGAGTCTGGGTGAGGGGTGAGGGATGAGTGGGCTGTGGAATGATCCAGAAACTGATAGTTCGGGGCAAAGGCCAGGAACAGCCAGCTCAGGGAGAAGGAAATCTCAGTGGCCCGCACACACGTGGGGAGACAGCTACAGCCCACACCGAGGACCCGCTCTCCCCATCAGGCTAGCGAGACCCCTCCACATGACGGGTGGGGCAGAAGGGGACATTTGCCCTTTGACCCGGCACTCACCGCTCCAGAAATCGGTGCTGGCTGTACCTGAATGGATGTGTGGCAGCAAGGTGCCAGGTGGCTCCTGTGCCAGGGCAGGTAAGAGCAGGGCTGGAAACGCCAAGGCCCACCTTGAGAGCGCTGGCGGGTCGACCCCGTGGTCCCCTCCAAGTGCAGAGAAACCCTGTCTGAGGGTGGAGTGGCCAGACCTCCTCACGGGCAGACCCAGACGGTCACTAGAATGGGATAGCCACCTGGCCGCCAGATGTTCTAGTTGCGAGCTCTGTAAACTCTCAAAAACGGTTCCGGGAAAACATGCCTACCTCTCTACGTGGGGAACCACAAACAGGGCAAATTATTGACGCTTGATAAGTGAATTCCTGCATCTTTTCCATAACTTTGAAAAATTTAAAAAACTGTTTAAAATGACTATCTTATGGATGGAGACAGGGTGAGAGTGAAAGCTCTCTTAGATCTTTTTGTTTCTTTAACCATGTAACCATACCGTCTATTTTTCAATTTAATAATTTTCATATGACCATGGTAACAAACACAAATTTTAAAATTCCACTTCTTCTCATGGTTTGTCCCCACGGCAAAGGTGGCACAGAGCCAAGACTCAGGCTGGTGCTCCATAGGCAAGCACAGAGGAGCACACACGGGGGAGGATAAGACAGGAGGGAGCACGGGGAGGATGAGGACGGGAGGGAGCACGGGGGAGAATGAGGACAAGAGGGAGCACGGGGAGGATGAGGACAGGAGGAAGCATGGGGGAGAATGAGGACAGGAGGGAGCACGGGGAGGATGAGGACGGGAGGGAGCACGGGGAGGATGAGGACGGGAGGGAGCACGGCTACCCCAGAGAGGAAGGAAGGCCTGAAAAGGAGCCAGCAGTGTTTGAGGAGCACCCTTCTCCCCACACCGTGTGGACGGCGACCTGGAGCCTGGACGGAGGCAGCCGACACTAGCAGCTCGCAGCCCCGCCCCTGCCACGGCCCCGCCCCTGCCACGGCCCCTCCACGCGCCCGTCCTCCGTCCCGCAGTACAGCTGTATTTGTAACGGGGAAACCTGGAGATGTGAGGGTCTGACAGTGGAGAACTGCTCCACAACACGGAGTCTCTATGGTGAGTAAAGGGACTTAATTTGTTACGTAAGATAATTACTATAATAATAAGTTACATTAAATCAAAGTAAGACAGGTGGTGTCACACAGGGATAGAGAGGTATCAGTGGAACAGAATGGGGAGTCCAGATGTGCAAGCACATGCACGCGGCGGGCCGGGTTTTGGCGAAGCTGCCGGTGCTCGGGGCTGGGAAAGGAAAGCCCTCGAGCGTGCGCTGCAGCAAAAGGGGACACATCACGGACAGGTGAGCCTTGACCACCTCACGGCACACACACAAACACAGCTGGAACGAAGCGCAGTCTTAAGAGTGAGCAGGACTCTAGAGCTTCCAAAAACGCATAGGTGGAACGCCCGCGCCCCGGAGGCAGGCAGATGTCTCAGGCCTAAAAGCCACAGGAAAAACACTTGAGAAACCAAACTTCATCATCATGAGAAACGTGTGCTCATCCAGAGGCCCCATGAAGAAGATGAAAGGGAGAGCCGAGGACAGGAAGGAAATGTTTGTGATATATCTCTCTGACAAAGGACTTGTGCACAGAATATATAAAAATTTCCCACAAATCAATAAAGAAAAAGACAAATAATCCAATAAAAACAAGTTGAGGAATAGACTAGACCAGGCACTTGACTTTAAAAAGTTATCTGAACGGACAGTGAGCACCCAGGGAAGTGCTCCCAGGCATGACGGAGGTGTAAGCTAAAGCCTCGGTGAGACGCCACCACGCCCATCACGTGGGGGCAAGGACGCAGGGCAAGCAGGACTCTGTGACACAGAGCCAACAGAAGTGTAAAACTGTAAAACTGCCTTGGAAAACCACTTGGCATTTTCCCATGAAGTGAAGCATACACCTGCCTAGGACCCAGCAATTCCACTCCTGGGGGTCTCCCCAGGAGAAGAGAAAACATCTGTCCACACAAAGATTGGTCACCATGTCCGTCGCAACCCGATTCATCATAGCTCAAAACTGGAAATGAGCCAGATGTCCACCAACTGGAGAATGAATCAGCGAAGTGTGCAACCATATTCGTGATACAGAATGTTACTCAGCTACCATATACCAGCGATGTGGGTGGATCTCGCAAGAAGCCAGGTGCAAAAGGCTGCTCTAGATGAAGTTAAAGAACAGGCAGAACTAGCAAGGGAAGTTGGAGCAGTGTCACCTCTGCAGCTCTGGGGCGGGGGCATTGGTTTGGTCCGGCTACTGTGACAAAAATCCATACAAACAAGAGTGGAAATGCATTCTGTCCCAGTCCTCAGGGCGGAAGTCTGAGATCCAGGCGAGGGCAGGGCAGGTGTCCCCTGAGGCCTCTCTCCTGGCCTGGGAGATGGGCCACCTTCTCCCCGCGTCCTCACGTGGGTGTCCCTCTGGGCATGTTTGTCCTCACCTCCTCCTCTTATAAGGACACCAGTCACACTGGGTTAGAGCCCTACCTATGGCCTCATTTTAACTAATTACCTCTTTAAGGGTTCAATCTCTAAATGGGGTCACGTTGTGAGGCACTGAGGTTTAGGATCTCAGCATATGAATTTTGGGGGACACAATTCATCCCATAACACCACTTAAGGATGGGAACAGGCAAGGACATCACTGTTCTTGCTCCTCAGAGTGGCGGATGTTCCAGCCACGCAATAAGGCAAGGTGAGGAAGGAAGACGCACGCAGAGCAAATGGAAGGAATAAGTATCCATATTTGCAGATGACATGATTGTCTACAAAGAAAATCCAGAGAATCTACAAAAACACTGCTAGAGCGAACAAGTGAGTTTGGCAGGTCACAGACACAAGATCAATTCACAAAAATCGCTTGAATGTTTATACAGTGAACATGAAGTTACCAAAATCTAAAAGACATGATGCCATTCACACTTAAAAAAAAAAAAAAGCCTCAAATGTAAATTCAACAAAACACATTTACTAAGCTTGTACGCTGAAAACTGTAACATGCTGGTGAAAAAAATTCTAAAAAAAGAGGCATATTGTGTTCATGGACTGACGACATGACAGAAAGATGTCATTTTTCTCACAAATGATCTATGGGTTTATTTCAGTTTCTATCCAAGTCCCAGCAAGGCTTTTTGTTGAGCCCATTCCGGAATCTACGCGGAGAGCACAGGCCCCAGGGCCTCTAGGCTGAGCATTCTCGAAATGACACAAGTGTACTCATGGGGCGCAGGTTAGCGGGCGGCGGGGGCACGGGAGGGATCCTGGGCGGCTGCGCGGTGCAGACCTCCCCGCCGTGGCAGGCGCCCCACAGTTCTGCCCGACGTCACCGCTGGGGGAGGCTGGGCAGAGGGTACTTGCCATCTCCGCAGTACTCCTCGCAGCTGCGTGTGAACCTGCAGTTACTTATGGCAAAATAGAAAGCTGCACTTTTTGAGTCCCTTGACTGTTAAGAGAAGCAATGAGCTATCCAGGGAAACACAGCAGTTCCTGGAATCCTGAGCATAACCAGAAGTAGAGGTGGCCGAGACCCCAGGCCTCGTAGCTCCCCCGCTAGACCCGGCACACCCCGCCTGCCTCGCTCTGCTCCTGCACCGTGCACGCCCCACTCGGGGGCGCAGGCTGGCCATGGGGGGACGGTGTCCAGCACTAACATCTTCTCCACAAGCTGGGCGGGGAGCAAACGGGCCGGGCGGGAGGCGGGTGGGACCCAGCGGGCTTTGGATGGGGGCCCCTGGACACCCACCCCAGACAAGACCCAGGAAAGGAGCAGGGCCCCGCTGCGGACGCACTCCCACCACTGACCTTCCAGTTCTGGGCCTGAGCTTCTGGGGCTGTTCGCTTTCCTCTCCATGCTTCTCAGTAATATACACGTTTTTACAAAGAACATTTATTATATTTGCAATGGGGAGAAAAGTCGACCTATTTTAAAATAAGAAGATAACATCTCCTTCATGGCTCATTTGGGATTCCAAGCCTCCAGCAGCTGCCTCAGAGCCAGCTGTCTCCATGTCTGTTTATATATGGAAAATTTAATTTCTACTTAGCTGTCCTACATTTCTCTAAGGAAAAATGTGGTTAAGAAACCCAAAAGGAAGGGACACGGAGTGCAATTTTGCTTTCTGAAAACACGCTTTTGCAGAAAAGTTCTCTAGGTTCCTTTAAACTGAAACTGCATTCTGTTCAAAGACAGAAAATGTTCCCTAAGTTGGGCGCTGCCTCGAATGTCGCCGAGGGTCAGGCAGCTCGGAGGACGGCCGGGTGACCCAGCTGACGGCGGACAGCCCTCCATGCCACACCGGCTTGGGGCATGTCAGAAGCCAGCGTGAGGGCAGTGAGGGTCTGACTGGGGAGCACTCACTTTACCTCCTTATTTAAACAGAACAAAAGCAGAATTGCTCTAAAAATACTCGACGGTTTAGCCACCGCAGCCAAAAGCAGCCTTTGGGGTTGCCATGGAGGAGCGCTGGTGGCTTCTGACCCTGAGATGGCATGCTGTCTGAGAGCTTTGCACATGGAGCAGGACAGTTACGGGGGGCCCTGGGGACAGGACACTGGCCCCAAGTGGAAGTGCCCCCTGACCTGTAACCGCTCTGACGCCGGTCACTGAGGGGGTGCTGTGTCTGCGGCCTTTTTTCACCCTGTAAAAAAAAAACCACTCTGTATATACAGGCCCGCCTTGTTTTACTGACCCCGCAGATGCTGCACTGCTTACAGACTGAAGGGTGACGGCAAACCCGCCTGGAACGAGTCCCATTGGCACCATCTTCCCAACAGCAGTTGCTCACATCATGTCCTGTGTCACATTTTGGGAATTCTCACAATATTTCTTTTTTTTTTTTTTAAAGATTTTATTTATTTATTTGAGACAGAGAGCACATGAGAAGGGGAAGGGTCAGAGGGAGAAGCAGGCTCCCTGCCGAGCAGGGAGCCCGATGCGGGACTCGATCCCGGGACTCCAGGATCATGACCTGAGCTGAAGGCAGTCGCTTAACCAACTGAGCCACCCAGGCGCCCATTTTAATTGTTCTTAAACCATATAAGACGGTGAACATGACCGACCAATGCTGTGTGTGTTCTGGCTACTCCACAGATGGGCCCTTCCCCCACCTCTCTCTCCCCTCCTCCTCGGGCCTCCCTATTCCCTGAGACACAACCGTATTGACATTAGCACAACTGATAACCCTACCATGGCCTCTAAGTGTTCAAGTGAAAGGAAGAGTCACACATCTCTCACTTTCCATCGCAACTAGAGATGATTAAGCTTCGTGAGGAACGCCCGTCAAATCCCAAGACAGGCCGAAAGCTAGGCCTCTTGTGCCAAACAATTAGCCCAGTTATGAATGCAAAGGAAACGTTCTCGAAGGACATCACAGGTGCTTCCCCAGTGAACACTCGCATGAGAAGAAAATGAAACAGCCTCCCTGCTGACATGGAGAGTCTGACTGGTGTGGATGGAAGCTCAGACCAGCCACAACATTCCCTTCGGCCAGCGCCTCACCCAGAGCAAGGCCCTGACTCTTCAGTTCTGTGCAGGCTGAGGAGGTGAGGAAGCTGCAGAAGAAAAGTTGGGAGCTGGCAGAAGTTGGCAAGGCTTAGGAAAGAGGCGGTCTCCAAAGCGTACAAGTGCAAGATGAAGCAGCGAGTGCCGACGGGGAAGCCGTAGCAAGTGATCCCGAAGATCTAGCTAAGAGAATTCATGAAGGTGCTCACACTAAACAGACTGTCAATACAGATGAAGCAGTCTTCTATTGGAAGATGCCATCTAGGACTTTCAGAGCTAGAAAGAAGTCAACGCCTGGCTTCAAAGGTTCAAAGGACAGGGGCGCCCGGGTGGCTCAGTCGTTCAGCGTCTGCCTTCGGCTCAGGTCATGGTCCCAGGGTCCTGGGATCGAGCCCCGCGTCGGGCTCCCTGCTCTGCGGGAAGCCTGCTTCTCCCTCTCCCACTCCCCCTGCTTGTGTTCCCTCTCTCACTGTCTCTCTGTCAAATAAATAAATAAATAAATAAATAAAACCTTAAAAAAAAAAGTTTCCAGGGGCAGGCTGACTTCTCAAGTGAGGCTAATGCAGCTGGTGAGTTGAAGTGGAAGCCAATGCTCATTGCCCATTCTGAAAATAAGCCCTTAGCAACCATGCTAAATCTCCTCCGCCTATGCTCTCTAAACAACACAGCCTGGCGGACAGCACATCTATTTACAACATGGTTGATGGAATATTTTAAGCCCACTCTTGAGACTTGCTGCTCAGTAAAAAAGATTCCTTGCAAAATATTACTGCGACATGGCATTGCACCCGGTCAGCCAAGAGTTCTGATGGAGATGGACAAGATTAATGTTGCTTTCATGCCTGCTACCACAACATCCATCCTGCAGCCCATGGATCCAGGGGTAATTCTGACTTTCAACTCTCAATCTTTAAGAAATACCTTTAGTAAGACTACAGCTGCCACAGATAGTGATTCCTCTGATGGATCTGGGCAGAGTCCATCGAAAACATCCTGGAAAGGATTCACCATCCTAGATGCCATTAACATGCATGATTCACGGGAAGTGAATGAACAGGAGTTTGGAAGAAGTTGATTCCAGCGCTCATGGGTGGCTTTGAGGGGTTCAAGACTTCAGTGGAGGAAGTCACTGTGGATGTGGGAGAAACGGCAAGACAACCAGGATCAGAAGTGTGGCCTGAAGATGGGAGTGAACTGCCACATCTCATGATAAAATTTGGACAGATGAGGAGTTGCTTCTTATGGATGAGCAAAAAAGGGGATTCTCGAGATGGAACCTACACCTGGTAAAGATGCTGTGAAGACTGTTGAAATGACAACAAAGGATTTAGAATATCACGTGAACCCAGTTGTAAAGCAGAGGCAGAGTTGGAGGAGGGACTCCAGTTTTGAAAGAAGTTCTTCTGTGGGCAAAATGCTACCAAACAAGCATCACAAGCTACAGAGAAATCATTCACGAAAGGAAGAGTCAATCCATGAGGCAAACTTCAGGGTTGTCTTATTTTCAGAAATGGCCAGTCACCCAGCCTTCAGCTGCCAGCACCCTGATGGGTCAGCAGATCAACATCAGGCAAGACCGTCCACCAGCAAAAAGATCATGGCTCCCTGAGAGCTCAGATGGTGGTTAGCACTTTTCAACAATAGAGTATTTTTAAATAAGATATGAACATTCTTTTCTTTTTTGAACAATGTTTTCTTTTTTTTTTAAGATTTTATTTATTTGACAGAGAGAGCGAGAGAGGGAACACAAGCAGGGGGAATGGGAGAGGGAGAAGCAGGCTCCCCACGGAGCAGGGAGCCCAATGCGGGGCTCCATCCCAGGACCCTGGGATCATGACCTGAGCCGAAGGCAGACGCTGAGCCACCCAGGAGCCCTGAACAATGTTTCTTTAGACACAGCTACTGCACATTTCATAGGCCACATGCACTGTAAACATAAGCTCATTTGACGTGCTTTATCGCAGTATTCACTTTATCGCAGCGGTCTAGAAGCAAACCCTGGATTTCTCCCAGGTCTGGGTGTAGAGATGTGAGAAGTAAGGCCATACAGGGTGGCCGCCCCACCACTCAGGCCCAGGGCCTGAGTACAGGGCCCACCACCATCACAGCCACAGTCAGGTGGACCCACCCTCCCCCACTGGGATCCTTAGTGTCAGCTCCCGATTAACCAGAGGTGTTCAGACCTCACAGCCCTGCTTCTCACAGGGTGCTCACAGCAGCCCCAGCACAGTGAGAAAGAAGGGTGGGAGGGCAGGGCCGGGGCTTACTGGAAACTAATTACTGGGAAACAAAAGCCATCCTGTTCATCCAGTCAAGCTCATGTCAGCAGCAACCTCATTCTAAAAGCCCCAGCTGGAGCTCTAGAAAGCCCATGGGGATTCCCTCCAACTGGCCTCCTTGTGGCTCACCTCCCAGCCAGGCAGGGGCCGCTGGCCACCCCTATGCTGGCCCCTCTCCCTTGTCCCCACAGGGGACGTGAGGGACAGAGGGACAGCCGGAGGATGGACCCTCAGGGGGCTGAGCAGTCCCAGCAGAGCAGGAGTGGGGCGGGGCCTGGGGTGTGCAACTCTGGGCTGACAGCCACAGCAGCCACCTGGAGTGGGCATTCCCTTCCCGTGTCCTTGGGAGGGGCAGGGCAGCTCTGTCCTTGAGCTGTCCCCAGGTCACTTTGGGGCTCCCGACCACAGACACCCCCCCCCACCAGTGCTCCTTGGGTCTGCTCACAGGCTCCCACAGCTCACAGGGGCTGATCTGGAGCTGGGGAACGGGCTCCTCCAACACCAACCGGGAAGAGTCAGCCCAAGTCCAGAACTCCTGCGGACCTCAGTCCTAGACCTCCACCCTGGGGCTTCACCAGCCGCCCACAGGTTCTGCCTGGCAAATACACAGCTCTCCCCTTATAGTCACCTGCTTCTCTTTATCTTGCATACTTTAGCTGAACCAGGTCCCCTCTGGAACAAGACAGCAAAGAGGGAGGGAGGGAGGAACATAGCAAGGAAGTCAGTGGGTCAGTAGGTGGTTAGCAATGCCCAGTGCCTGCAGGCCCAGTTAGTTGAGCCTACTGGGGACTCGGACTCTGGCTGTAGGTGCAGGAGCCTCAGGGGAGTGGCCAGGAGGATGGTGCCACCGCCCTGGGCTGCAGCGCTGGGTCTGGGGCCAGGCAGCAGTGCCCAGGGGATGAGACCCCTTCAGTCCCTCTGGGGCAGATCGCTGCCAACATGGGTGTCCAGTCTCTCACTGGACACACTGGCCCTTGTGCACACTCACGTGCACGCACGTGCACACACACACAGATGGTGGAGCCCGAGTGGGCTGGGATTGCTGAGCTGTGGCCGTGCCCCAACCCAATCTGTTCAAGGGATCTTGCACACACAGCCTGAAGGCCCCTAGGGGCCCCTCACCACATGTCCTGGGGAAGGTGGGAGCCCCCAAACTGGCCCGAAGCTGTGGGACTGAGGCACAACTGGTGTCCCTAAGCTTGGGAAGGTGTCCCTGCCACTCGGGCAGCCACCGCAGTCGGACGGGCCACACACACCACCGAGGATACCCTTTGGCTCCTTTCACCCCTGGCAGGCCCCACTGGACAGCTGGGGACACTGAGGCACGGGCCCACGGTCCTGCCAGGAGCCCCCAGACATGTGTGAGCCAGTCTATTCCCTGTGCCCAGAGCAGGGCCAGGCCCCCAGGGGGCAGGCTGAAGTCACTGAGCAAGACCACCAAGAAGCCCTCAAGACCACTGTGGAGCCGATGAGAAAACAGGCCCCAGCCCCACTCTGCCCGAGGGAGTCTCGGTGCCCAGTGCAGAGGAGGCCCTGTGTCCAAAGCCAGCAGCCCCAGCCGCCCCACCCACCCCACAGCCCGGCCTGGAACCCCTCAGAGACACGTTTAACTTTCTGCACAACCTCTGAAGCTGGTCTTACAATAGTTTACAATGGACCCTGAGTGCGTGTGCCCACACTCGTTCTGTTCACTCCACGCCGACCTGGGAAGTTGCCCTAGACATCCAGTGTCCTGATCCACACCGCCAGAGTCAGGGACAGCCTGGCATCCCCAAGGACTCGGGAATTCGCACTGTTGAGCCTCTTTACAGAAAAGGTGCCCTCGCCATCATTAGGCTGGTTTTCCTAATGAAAGGAAGTGAGTAAGAAAGAGAGAGAGGAAAATGCTGGGAACCCAAATGCACACCAGTAAGGCGACACCCTGCACGGTCCCAGCTGTGTGACATTCTGGAGAAAGCCTGGGGTCAGTGGCTGCCAGGGCTGGGGGCCAAGGGCAGTAAATATGGCACGTGTCATGACGCATGCGTCCCAGGTCCAGGGCGTGCCCACAGGAGCGACCCCGACAGAGTGTGGGTTCTGGGCGACCATGCGGGTCAGTGCAGGCTCGGCGCCTGTAGCAGGCGTCCCTCTGAAGAGGGGAGGCGGCGGCGTGGGCCGGAGGCGCTCGGAAAGTCTGTACTTCCCTCCTTTTTCAGAGCTGTGAACCTAAACCTGCTCTCCAAAATTGTTCTTAAAAAACGATCCCGCATTTGAAACGGGTCCCCATTTCCACGGCACCCTCAGGCAGTGGCATTTCTAAAGCACACGCCCCACTCCCTTCCTACCTGTTTCAGGAGACCTGGGAAGAGCGGTGTGCGGACACCCAGAAACCGCAGGTCCCGCACAGCGCCGACCCCGCGCACGGGTCCGGCCGACGTCCTGGACGATTCTGCGCGGGAGCCGGACCTGGGCGCCCAGGGGCGGTGGGGACCCCGCCTGCTTGCGGGAAGCCTCCTCCCACATCGCGCAGAGTCCCACCCCGCCACCCCAGGGAACGCGCAGCGCCCCAGAAACCCGGGAGGTGACCCACCTGAACCGAGGGGCAGTCTGGTCTCTTCGGACCCCAGCCTACTCACCGCCTTCCCTCGGGGAGGAAAAGCAAGAAGCGCGCAAACAGGCAGAGCCCGGGGATCCCCCGAGCTGGAGGAGACCCCACCGAGCAGGGCAGTCCGGGGGCGGGGGGGGGGGAGGCCTCGGGCGCCACCCGCGGGGGCGGACCGCGCGGCCCTGCCTCCAGCCGCGCCCTCCCTTGGGCGGGGCGGGGCCTGCAGGCTGCCCCTTTCTTCTCCAGCACGACAAAGCCCGGCTCCCCAATCAGCGGGGGGCGGGGAGCAGCCCGGGATGCCCACCGTCACCATGGCAACAGGGGAGGGCGGGCGGGTGGGCGCCTGGGCCCGGAGCCTGGGGTCCCTATGGTGTGGGCAGAGGGGGAGCCCGGGCAGGCTGGGAGAGGGGGTCCTGATTGTCCCCGACCCTCTGCCCCCCACCCTCCCGCTTACAGGCTTTTTAGAAGGGCCTGACCTGACAGGGCGTTTTCCGCGCTCCATCACCACAGTGAGCCCCCTTCTGTGGTGTGCGCGCTGAGCACAGACCTAGGGAGCCATCGGGGAGCGCACATCTGCTTCCAGAGGTCTTTGTCTGGAGGCGGTGCGTGTGATGCTGTGTGTGTGATGTGTGTGTGGCAGATGCCTACTAGACAAGGGCAGCTCACCCCAGGCCAGCTGTTGGGCTGGTCAGTGAGGGACACACACGTGTGCAGGCGCGCGCACACACACGTGCCCACACGCAGCGACAGGCCTACAGCGACGGAGATAGGAGGCCACAGCTGGGGTGAGGCTCTGGGTGCCTGGGGAATGCTGGGCCGGTCGTCCCGTCCTCTGGAGACAGCCCCTAATGTCCGGGTATGGCCTTTCCTGAGCCGGGAAATGTGCAGATAGAAACCCAGGCTTGTGGTCTAGCAAGAACGCCGTGTCATCTGCTCCGAAGGCGCTCATGGGTACGTGTTACGTGGCGTTAACTGGTGGGAAGGGTGTGGAGCAGAGTGGGAGGAGGCAGCGTGGGGGCTGTGGTCACCACTTCTGTAAAGATGCCCTGGAGGCAGGCATCCCTTCTTCCCACGCTGCCGAGGCGGAGGAGGCCTGGGAAGATGGGACCACCAGCTTGCAGAGGGGCTGCACGTCATCTTCAAATCCAGGTGTTTTCACCCAAAACTCACACCCAACTACCTCTCAGAGAAAGGTCCCCTCCCAGTCTGACACAATAACATTTCCCGATTCAGCCCCAAGCGCTGCCCGGAAGGAGTCCCCGTCCAGGTGCCGCCAGGTAACTCCATCCCAGGGCCCTGAACCCACAGCTGACTTTTTTGTTCAAACCCCAGCAAAGAAAATGTGTCTTTGGTTGAGGTTGGGGCAGCGTGGTTCTCCTGTGGTGCGTGAGAAATGGCAGAAATACGTCAGTTCCAAACATTTATCTGTTTGAAAACAACCAAGCAACTGTCCCGCCCCAGAACGTGTCCCCTGTGCCTCCCCAGGCAGGAGGGTCCTCTCCCCAGAGCGCGGGACACACCTCCTTTTCTTTGCAGTCTTTGCCCACCCCACACACTTGACAGAAGCGGGAACTGGAGTCTGCCGCCCCTCTGCAGACTCGTCAGTCTCGTGGGTCTCGCTCCCCTCCCCCAGCTTCCCCTGCCCCGGGGGAGGAGGGGGACCTGCGCTACTTCTGCAGGACTTTGTCTGCAGCATCCAGGCCTGAGAGCGACCCAGAATCAACCCGCCCAGATACACGCAGACTGCGAATAAACTCTTAACGCATGAAGGGTAACTCAAGTAAGAACTCATTACAGACTGAAACGTGATGACTCAGGTGCTTTGAATACTTGGGGGGGCCAGACCCCCACAGAAGGACATCATCACTTGCCCCCAGGAAGGTGAGCATCATTAGTTCTACTCACAGATGAAGAGCTGCAAGGCGTGGAAATGCCTCGGCAAGGGCGGTTCTGGGCGAGGGAGCAGTGAGCGCCTCCGGACAGGGCAGCTCTCTTTGCCACGTTCCTGCCTCGCGGACCTCCGAATGGGTGCCGCTGGGCCCTGGAGCTGTCATCCTGATGGCTGGGGGAGGAAGCCACACGTGTGCACACACATATGTGTGCTCACATACATGCACGGGCTCGCACACACTGGGACACTGCGTGCACACCTGACCACGCCCTCCGGTCCCTCGGGGACCCGTGGCCACGCCCTCCGGTCCCTCGGGGACCCGTGGCCACGCCCTCC